>NC_054542.1:8613990-8646174 GCF_017654505.1 Polyodon spathula
AGCTGTATCTCACTGGAGCAACAAGAGAGCAGCTGTATCTCACTGGAGCAACAAGAGAGCAGCTGTATCTCACTGGAGCAACAAGAGAGCAGCTGTATCTCACTGGAGCAACAATAGAGCAGCTGTATCTCACTGGAGCAACAATAGAGCAGCTGTATCTCACTGGAGCAACAATAGAGCAGCTGTATCTCACTGGAGCAACAAGAGAGCAGCTGTATCTCACTGGAGCAACAAGAGAGCAGCTGTATCTCACTAGAGCAACAAGAGAGCAGCTGTATCTCACTGGAGCAACAAGAGAGCAGCTGTATCTCACTGGAGCAACAATAGAGCAGCTGTATCTCACTGGAGCAACAATAGAGCAGCTGTATCTCACTGGAGCAACAATAGAGCAGCTGTATCTCACTGGAGCAACAATAGAGCAGCTGTATCTCACTGGAGCAACAATAGAGCAGCTGTATCTCACTGGAGCAACAATAGAGCAGCTGTATCTCACTGGAGCAACAATAGAGCAGCTGTATCTCACTGGAGCAACAATAGAGCAGCTGTATCTCACTGGAGCAACAATAGAGCAGCTGTATCTCACTGGAGCAACAAGAGAGCAGCTGTATCTCACTGGAGCAACAATAGAGCAGCTGTATCTCACTGGAGCAACAATAGAGCAGCTGTATCTCACTGGAGAAACAATAGAGCAGCTGTATCTCACTGGAGAAACAATAGAGCAGCTGTATCTCACTGGAGAAACAAGAGAGCAGCTGTATCTCACTGGAGCAACAATAGAGCACTGTATCTCACTGGAGAAACAATAGAGCAGCTGTATCTCACTGGAGAAACAAGAGAGCAGCTGTATCTCACTGGAGAAACAAGAGAGCAGCTGTATCTCACTGGAGAAACAAGAGAGCAGCTGTATCTCACTGGAGCAACAATAGAGCACTGTATCTCACTGGAGAAACAAGACAGCAGCTGTATCTCACTGGAGAAACAAGAGAGCAGCTGTATCTCCTCCCAGGTTGATTCCTGTTTCAAAGATTGCTCCTGCTGCTAGTAGACCTGGCCTTTGGGATGCTTTGAAAATAAAAAAGGAGGTGATATCAGGGAACTAGGACTCATTGAGTTAGATGTGCCTTACCCATGAATGACGGGTTAAAGACCCCATATAAAAACACTACCCCATGCAAACCCCTCCTAGTTTGTTGGGTGTCCTGTATGATGCATCATAGGCAATGTCATGTATCATGTATTCAGGAGCTCTCTGTTCAATCTGGAGGCCACACTCTATTCACTATCTGCATCACACATCAATCTCAATTCATTCCTCTGTGCTGAAAGACATTTCACACCTGAGAGAACCCCGAGACAGCCAGTATTAACAAGATCGTCTACGATGCCTGACTCTGTACTGCAGCTTGCTCAGCAGGATTATTATAAACCACTGTATTATAGTCATTCTGTGTTATACGAGAATGGAGAAAAATAAGTTTTAAAAAACTAGAAACAAACAAAAATAAGTGCAGGTCTCCCAAGCTTTTTGTGTATCATTTTCTAAACTCTTCACACCCTTTACTGCAGAAAAGCCCACCTGGTCTCCAATGCTTATACTTGTATTTCCCATAGCTCACAATGGGCTGCCCTCACCATACCTCTCAGTGCTCACTGCGCTTGCCTCTGCTTTACCATGCTTTCACTATGCTTTACATCATTGGCTGTGCTTTTTCCATCCCAAAAGCATGTTGACAGTATGTCCCTCTGTGCATTACCATAGCATTTACAAGAAAAAGCTTGTATGCAGATTCAAAACCATTCTCCCCTAATGGCAAATCATCTCTGAAAAGCTCCACTAAGCTTCTTTTATGCAGCTTTTTTCTAATTTGCACAATGTGAAGACAATGGGTGATTTGTGAGCAGAAAACTGGTTTACTTTAAGTTTGTTTTTTAAACCTATTAAAATAAAAACATATGTAACATTGACTTTCCACCACTTCATATGACAGGACTTAGCAAGAGCATCAGAGGCACTGAGGCAACGGGACCACCCTGCTGCCAGAAACCCCATTGCTACCCAATGCACTTTGTGAATTCTGTATTCATATGGCTTCTAAAGCATTGTAATTCAGTGTAAATGCAGGCATGCAACAGAACCTTGTGAGGTAAAGAGAACGCTGCTGAAATATTTAGACGCAGGGGCATTTTAAA
The DNA here is from genome assembly GCF_017654505.1 of Polyodon spathula. Lineage (NCBI taxonomy): Eukaryota > Metazoa > Chordata > Actinopteri > Acipenseriformes > Polyodontidae > Polyodon > Polyodon spathula. The sequence continues at coordinate 8,616,181 of NC_054542.1, forward strand.
TGCCATTCATCCACAGACCCTCAGGTCTCTGTCTTCACGCCCCTTGATCGATACGGGGTCAGGAGTGTGTCTGCTGAGAGTGGAATACCTCGCTCCTTCTGCACAGGCTGTGAAAGGAACCACGCACAATTACTGCAGAGGCTGCGAACGGAGCCACGCACAATTACTGCAGAGGCTGCGAACGGAGCCACGCACAATTACTGCAGAGGCTGCGAACGGAGCCACGCACAATTACTGCAGAGGCTGCGAACGGAGCCACGCACAATTACTGCAGAGGCTGCGAACGGAGCCACGCACAATTACTGCAGAGGCTGCGAACGGAGCCACGCACAATTACTGCAGAGGCTGCGAACGGAGCCACGCACAATTACTGCAGAGGCTGCGAACGGAGCCACGCACAATTACTGCAGAGGCTGTGAACGGAGCCACGCACAATTACTGCAGAGGCTGCGAACGGAGCCACGCACAATTACTGCAGAGGGTGTGAACGGAGCCACGCACAATTACTGCAGAGGCTGCGAATGGAGCCACGCACAATTACTGCAGAGGCTGCGAACGGAGCCACGCACAATTACTGCAGAGGCTGTGACGAACGGAGCCACGCACAATTACTGCAGAGGCTGCGAACGGAGCCACGCACAATTATTACAGGGCAAAGTAAAAAAAGAAAAAATATTCCAACTTCCTGTTACTAAGAAAAAAGGTCAATTCATTGATTTCTGGATGGCTGGTTCTAACTTTCAGTGGCTTTAGTCAAGCAGCCGCAGATGTGTTGCAGCATTATTCCTGATAGTCTTAGCACAGATGACCGTGAGGCTGAGGCACTGTTCATGTGTATTAATGCATGTCACGGTCCTGAAAATGCAATGGGGGTCTGTTCAGCTCATCACTCCACTAACGTGGGTAACATCTCACAGTGCATGTGTGGCTCTTTAGTGCATTTCTGTCTGTGAAGATATTGAAAACAGCAGAGAGGATCTGCTTTATTAAAAAGCCATACTGTACAGTAGGTATGAAATATGACAGCTATCTTAACTAATGTATTCTACTTCTGTTTAGAATCAATTCGAATTATTTTCAGTTAGTTAAGCACCCTGTGGCTTCTATAGAGCTCTCAAGCATGTCTCTAAATACAGTTGGTACACCAGAGCGCAACCATTAACCTGCCCCCCTGCAACACTCTGCTCCCAATGGAAGAAAAGTGTGCAGGGGGACAGGTTAGCGGTTACACTTTGGTGTACCAGCTGTACTTAGAGAGGAGACATGTTTACAAGCCAGCAGGGGAGCGTCTTGGTTTTCGAAAGTCACCCGGATGCGATGACAGGAACTGAAAACAACATCCAAAGTCAATCTAAACAAGTAGAAGATGTCATTTCCAGTAAAAGTGATATTTCATACATAGACAGTGTCTCTTTAAGATCCACCACGAGACCCCTGTGTCTTCAAGCTAATAATAATTCAATGGGGGTCTGTTCAGCTCATCACTCCACTAATACAAGACATTCAATGATACAAGACATTGACAGGCTGGTCTTAAACACCCCACACTTATACTGAAAGAGATCTTATACACACCAGCACCTCACACTTACACTGAATGAGATCTTATACACACCAGCACCCCACACTTACACTGAATGAGATCTTATACACACCAGCACCCCACACTTACACTGAATGAGATCTTATACACACCAGCACCCCACACTTACACTGAATGAGATCTTATACACACCAGCACCCCACACTTACACTGAATGAGATCTTATACACACCAGCACCCCACACTTACACTGAATGAGATCTTATACACACCAGCACCCCACACTTACACTGAATGAGATCTTATACACACCAGCACCCCACACTTACACTGAATGAGATCTTATACACACCAGCACCCCACACTTACACTGAATGAGATCTTATACACACCAGCACCCCACACTTACACTGAATGAGATCTTATACACACCAGCACCCCACACTTACACTGAATGAGATCTTATACACACCAGCACCCCACACTTACACTGAATGAGATCTTATACACACCAGCACCCCACACTTACACTGAATGAGATCTTATACACACCAGCACCCCACACTTACACTGAATGAGATCTTATACACACCAGCACCCCACACTTACACTGAATGAGATCTTATACACACCAGCACCCCACACTTACACTGAATGAGATCTTATACACACCAGCACCCCACACTTACACTGAATGAGATCTTATACACACCAGCACCCCACACTTACACTGAATGAGATCTTATACACACCAGCACCCCACACTTACACTGAATGAGATCTTATACACACCAGCACCCCACACTTACACTGAATGAGATCTTATACACACCAGCACCCCACACTTACACTGAATGAGATCTTATACACACCAGCACCCCACACTTACACTGAATGAGATCTTATACACACCAGCACCCCACACTTACACTGAATGAGATCTTATACACACCAGCACCCCACACTTACACTGAATGAGATCTTATACACACCAGCACCCCACACTTACACTGAATGAGATCTTATACACACCAGCACCCCACACTTACACTGAATGAGATCTTATACACACCAGCACCCCACACTTACACTGAATGAGATCTTATACACACCAGCACCCCACACTTACACTGAATGAGATCTTATACACACCAGCACCCCACACTTACACTGAATGAGATCTTATACACACCAGCACCCCACACTTACACTGAATGAGATCTTATACACACCAGCACCCCACACTTACACTGAATGAGATCTTATACACACCAGCACCCCACACTTACACTGAATGAGATCTTATACACACCAGCACCCCACACTTACACTGAATGAGATCTTATACACACCAGCACCCCACACTTACACTGAATGAGATCTTATACACACCAGCACCCCACACTTACACTGAATGAGATCTTATACACACCAGCACCCCACACTTACACTGAATGAGATCTTATACACACCAGCACCCCACACTTACACTGAATGAGATCTTATACACACCAGCACCCCACACTTACACTGAATGAGATCTTATACACACCAGCACCCCACACTTACACTGAATGAGATCTTATACACACCAGCACCCCACACTTACACTGAATGAGATCTTATACACACCAGCACCCCACACTTACACTGAATGAGATCTTATACACACCAGCACCCCACACTTACACTGAATGAGATCTTATACACACCAGCACCCCACACTTACACTGAATGAGATCTTATACACACCAGCACCCCACACTTACACTGAATGAGATCTTATACACACCAGCACCCCACACTTACACTGAATGAGATCTTATACACACCAGCACCCCACACTTACACTGAATGAGATCTTATACACACCAGCACCCCACACTTACACTGAATGAGATCTTATACACACCAGCACCCCACACTTACACTGAATGAGATCTTATACACACCAGCACCCCACACTTACACTGAATGAGATCTTATACACACCAGCACCCCACACTTACACTGAATGAGATCTTATACACACCAGCACCCCACACTTACACTGAATGAGATCTTATACACACCAGCACCCCACACTTACACTGAATGAGATCTTATACACACCAGCACCCCACACTTACACTGAATGAGATCTTATACACACCAGCACCCCACACTTACACTGAATGAGATCTTATACACACCAGCACCCCACACTTACACTGAATGAGATCTTATACACACCAGCACCCCACACTTACACTGAATGAGATCTTATACACACCAGCACCCCACACTTACACTGAATGAGATCTTATACACACCAGCACCCCACACTTACACTGAATGAGATCTTATACACACCAGCACCCCACACTTACACTGAATGAGATCTTATACACACCAGCACCCCACACTTACACTGAATGAGATCTTATACACACCAGCACCCCACACTTACACTGAATGAGATCTTATACACACCAGCACCCCACACTTACACTGAATGAGATCTTATACACACCAGCACCCCACACTTACACTGAATGAGATCTTATACACACCAGCACCCCACACTTACACTGAATGAGATCTTATACACACCAGCACCCCACACTTACACTGAATGAGATCTTATACACACCAGCACCCCACACTTACACTGAATGAGATCTTATACACACCAGCACCCCACACTTACACTGAATGAGATCTTATACACACCAGCACCCCACACTTACACTGAATGAGATCTTATACACACCAGCACCCCACACTTACACTGAATGAGATCTTATACACACCAGCACCCCACACTTACACTGAATGAGATCTTATACACACCAGCACCCCACACTTACACTGAATGAGATCTTATACACACCAGCACCCCACACTTACACTGAATGAGATCTTATACACACCAGCACCCCACACTTACACTGAATGAGATCTTATACACACCAGCACCCCACACTTACACTGAATGAGATCTTATACACACCAGCACCCCACACTTACACTGAATGAGATCTTATACACACCAGCACCCCACACTTACACTGAATGAGATCTTATACACACCAGCACCCCACACTTACACTGAATGAGATCTTATACACACCAGCACCCCACACTTACACTGAATGAGATCTTATACACACCAGCACCCCACACTTACACTGAATGAGATCTTATACACACCAGCACCCCACACTTACACTGAATGAGATCTTATACACACCAGCACCCCACACTTACACTGAATGAGATCTTATACACACCAGCACACACTTACACACTTATACACACCAGCACCCCACACTTACACTGAATGAGATCTTATACACACCAGCACCCCACACTTACACTGAATGAGATCTTATACACACCAGCACCCCACACTTACACTGAATGAGATCTTATACACACCAGCACCCCACACTTACACTGAATGAGATCTTATACACACCAGCACCCCACACTTACACTGAATGAGATCTTATACACACCAGCACCCCACACTTACACTGAATGAGATCTTATACACACCAGCACCCCACACTTACACTGAATGAGATCTTATACACACCAGCACCCCACACTTACACTGAATGAGATCTTATACACACCAGCACCCCACACTTACACTGAATGAGATCTTATACACACCAGCACCCCACACTTACACTGAATGAGATCTTATACACACCAGCACCCCACACTTACACTGAATGAGATCTTATACACACCAGCACCCCACACTTACACTGAATGAGATCTTATACACACCAGCACCCCACACTTACACTGAATGAGATCTTATACACACCAGCACCCCACACTTACACTGAATGAGATCTTATACACACCAGCACCCCACACTTACACTGAATGAGATCTTATACACACCAGCACCCCACACTTACACTGAATGAGATCTTATACACACCAGCACCCCACACTTACACTGAATGAGATCTTATACACACCAGCACCCCACACTTACACTGAATGAGATCTTATACACACCAGCACCCCACACTTACACTGAATGAGATCTTATACACACCAGCACCCCACACTTACACTGAATGAGATCTTATACACACCAGCACCCCACACTTACACTGAATGAGATCTTATACACACCAGCACCCCACACTTACACTGAATGAGATCTTATACACACCAGCACCCCACACTTACACTGAATGAGATCTTATACACACCAGCACCCCACACTTACACTGAATGAGATCTTATACACACCAGCACCCCACACTTACACTGAATGAGATCTTATACACACCAGCACCCCACACTTACACTGAATGAGATCTTATACACACCAGCACCCCACACTTACACTGAATGAGATCTTATACACACCAGCACCCCACACTTACACTGAATGAGATCTTATACACACCAGCACCCCACACTTACACTGAATGAGATCTTATACACACCAGCACCCCACACTTACACTGAATGAGATCTTATACACACCAGCACCCCACACTTACACTGAATGAGATCTTATACACACCAGCACCCCACACTTACACTGAATGAGATCTTATACACACCAGCACCCCACACTTACACTGAATGAGATCTTATACACACCAGCACCCCACACTTACACTGAATGAGATCTTATACACACCAGCACCCCACACTTACACTGAATGAGATCTTATACACACCAGCACCCCACACTTACACTGAATGAGATCTTATACACACCAGCACCCCACACTTACACTGAATGAGATCTTATACACACCAGCACCCCACACTTACACTGAATGAGATCTTATACACACCAGCACCCCACACTTACACTGAATGAGATCTTATACACACCAGCACCTCACACTTACACTGAATGAGATCTTATACACACCAGCACCCCACACTTACACTGAATGAGATCTTATACACACCAGCACCCCACACTTACACTGAATGAGATCTTATACACACCAGCACCCCACACTTACACTGAATGAGATCTTATACACACCAGCACCCCACACTTACACTGAATGAGATCTTATACACACCAGCACCCCACACTTACACTGAATGAGATCTTATACACACCAGCACCCCACACTTACACTGAATGAGATCTTATACACACCAGCACCCCACACTTACACTGAATGAGATCTTATACACACCAGCACCCCACACTTACACTGAATGAGATCTTATACACACCAGCACCCCACACTTACACTGAATGAGATCTTATACACACCAGCACCCCACACTTACACTGAATGAGATCTTATACACACCAGCACCCCACACTTACACTGAATGAGATCTTATACACACCAGCACCCCACACTTACACTGAATGAGATCTTATACACACCAGCACCCCACACTTACACTGAATGAGATCTTATACACACCAGCACCCCACACTTACACTGAATGAGATCTTATACACACCAGCACCCCACACTTACACTGAATGAGATCTTATACACACCAGCACCCCACACTTACACTGAATGAGATCTTATACACACCAGCACCCCACACTTACACTGAATGAGATCTTATACACACCAGCACCTCACACTTACACTGAAAGAGATTGTCCCCAATGGGTGAGAAACACAAACCCTGGGAAGGAGATTTAATGAGAAACAAACCAAACTGCCTTCTATAAAGCATCATGCATATGCTGTGCGCCTCGCGGCTTCCAAAGACACAAGCTGTTAAGCTTAAGTGCTCCAGCTGACGCTGAAGACTATATCTTAATCAGAATCCATTTGTTTGGGTGTAAGTAATGAGCGTGAGGGATTCTTGGTTTCACATACCAGTGGTGCGCAGAGCTGACCTTTAGCAGCAGGAAGGTTCCTGCCCCCTGCAAGGCAAAGAACTGCAGAGACAGAGAGGAGACTCTGGACGCTGCAGAGACAGAGAGGAGACTCTGGATGCTGCAGAGACAGAGAGGAGACTCTGGACACTGCAAAGACAGAGAGGAGACTCTGGACACTGCAGAGACAGAGAGGAGACTCTGGACGCTGCAGAGACAGAGAGGAGACTCTGGACACTGCAGAGACACAGAGGAGACTCTGGACACTGCAGAGACAGACAGGAGACTCTGTATGATGCAAAGACAGAGAGGAGACTCTGGACCCTCTGCAAGCACAACGAATGGCTCTCTCTCTTCCAGGCAGAGGTCAGCATTTTGTCGTGTCGATTTCAGTTCCCAACCAGCTGCCACGTTTTTACACTTTTTTTTTTTGCTTGCCTTTCCGTCTCCTTCAATTTTGTAATTGATAAAAAAAAAAATGATTGGATGGGCCTTTTCCGCTCCAGCAAACAAGTGCCTCCACCATCACCTAGAACACCCATCTCACATTGGTTTCCTGAGTTATGAGACACCACCTTTGCATATATACTGAATGCAGTTTGAAAAATGTAAATGTTCAAATTAAATGTTGAGTACGCCCCCACACCCAATGCACTGCAGGGTTAGGTGTCGCTGAAAATTCCCAATCAATCAAAATCCTATTCCATGGACTGGCAGATCTGCCCATGTGTAAGAGGGCAGCCTATCTGAAGGATAGTTTACATGTGTTAATGCATTCCAGACACTTTTTTGTTAATTCAGAATTTCTGATCCTGCGCAGTAATTGCCTCCCTGAGGATTTAAGGCTGACTCTCGGAAACCCAGAAGCAGCTGCCTGTCAGGAGCAGAAGTTACAATCAGTGGAGAGACAGACACACCACCAGCTGACTACAACAAACACCCGGGAAACAACTGCAGTGGGAGAGCGCGCTTATTGCATTACACTTGAGCAAGAGCGTGCGTGAATGTGAAGGGGCCGCATTTCACTGGGTCAAATACACCAAATAGGGGCATTCTCTATAGTACCCTCTCCACCCCTGCCTTTCTCATAGTCTTTACTATATCAGCTCTACATCATTCTCCATAGTACCCTCTCCACCCCCGCCCTTCTCATAGTCTTTACTATATCAGCTCTACATCATTCTCCATAGTACCCTCTCCACCCCAGCCCTTCTCATAGTCTTTACTATATCAGCTCTACATCATTCTCCATAGTACCCTCTCCACCCCCGCCCTTCTCATAGTCTTTACTATATCAGCTCTACATCATTCTCTATAGTACCCTCTCCAGCCCTTCTCATAGTCTTTACTATATCAGCTCTATCATCATTCTCCATAGTACTACCATTCTCCACCCTGCCCTTCTCATAGTCTTTACTATATCAGCTCTACATCATTCTCCATAGTACCCTCTCCACCCCAGCCCTTCTCATAGTCTTTACTATATCAGCTCTACATCATTCTCCATAGTACCCTCTCCACCCCTGCCCTTCTCATAGTCTTTACTATATCAGCTCTACATCATTCTCCATAGTACCCTCTCCACCCCAGCCCTTCTCATAGTCTACTATATCAGCTCTACATCATTCCATAGTACCCTCTCCTGCCCTTCTCATAGTCTTTACTATATCAGCTCTACATCATTCTCCATAGTACCCTCTCCACCCCCGCCCTTCTCATAGTCTTTACTATATCAGCTCTACATCATTCTCCATAGTACCCTCTCCACCCCTGCCCTTCTCATAGTCTTTACTATATCAGCTCTACATCATTCTCCATAGTACCCTCTCCACCCCAGCCCTTCTCATAGTCTTTACTATATCAGCTCTACATCATTCTCCATAGTACCCTCTCCACCCCAGCCCTTCTCATAGTCTTTACTATATCAGCTCTACATCATTCTCCATAGTACCCTCTCCACCCCAGCCCTTCTCATAGTCTTTACTATATCAGCTCTACATCATTCTCCATAGTACCCTCTCCACCCCCGCCCTTCTCATAGTCTTTACTATATCAGCTCTACATCATTCTCCATAGTACCCTCTCCACCCCATCAGCTCCCTTCTCAGTACCCTCTCCAGTCTCTTTACTATATCAGCTCTACATCATTCTCCATAGTACCCTCTCCACCCCCGCCCTTCTCATAGTCTTTACTATATCAGCTCTACATCATTCTCCATAGTACCCTCTCCAGCCCTTCTCATAGTCTTTACTATATCAGCTCTACATCATTCTCCATAGTACCCTCTCCACCCCCGCCCTTCTCATAGTCTTTACTATATCAGCTCTACATCATTCTCCATAGTACCCTCTCCACCCCAGCCCTTCTCATAGTCTTTACTATATCAGCTCTACATCATTCTCCATAGTACCCTCTCCACCCCATAGTACCCTCTCCACCCCTGCCCTTCTCATAGTCTTTACTATATCAGCTCTACATCATTCTCCATAGTACCCTCTCCACCCCAGCCCTTCTCATAGTCTTTACTATATCAGCTCTACATCATTCTCCATAGTACCCTCTCCACCCCAGCCCTTCTCATAGTCTTTACTATATCAGCTCTACATCATTCTCCATAGTACCCTCTCCACCCCAGCCCTTCTCATAGTCTTTACTATATCAGCTCTACATACTATATCAGCTCTACATCATTCTCCATAGTACCCTCTCCACCCCAGCCCTTCTCATAGTCTTTACTATATCAGCTCTACATCATTCTCCATAGTACCCTCTCCACCCCTGCCCTTCTCATAGTCTTTACTATATCAGCTCTACATCATTCTCCATAGTACCCTCTCCACCCCCGCCCTTCTCATAGTCTTTACTATATCAGCTCTACATCATTCTCCATAGTACCCTCTCCACCCCCGCCCTTCTCATAGTCTTTACTATATCAGCTCTACATCATTCTCCATAGTACCCTCTCCACCCCAGCCCTTCTCATAGTCTTTACTATATCAGCTCTACATCATTCTCCATAGTACCCTCTCCACCCCAGCCCTTCTCATAGTCTTTACTATATCAGCTCTACATCATTCTCCATAGTACCCTCTCCACCCCAGCCCTTCTCATAGTCTTTACTATATCAGCTCTACATCATTCTCCATAGTACCCTCTCCACCCCAGCCCTTCTCATAGTCTTTACTATATCAGCTCTACATCATTCTCCATAGTACCCTCTCCACCCCAGCCCTTCTCATAGTCTTTACTATATCAGCTCTACATCAGTGACCTCGTGGAGGAAGTCCAAGAGGAAACGCTGGGCTTATTCAAGAGTTTCTATTGTATTGCTGATGTCATTAACATCACAAGCGTCAGTACATCCCCTCCCTCTACAAACAGAGCGCAGTGCTGAGCAGGCAGCCCGGGATTCACAATCACACCATAAAAGGAGAACAAACCAAAGGTCTCTGGATGTCACTGTTCTCACAGCCCCTGAAGAGCAGAAGCACAAGAGGTCAGCCACTGGAGGACAAAGCGCCCTCTCTCAGGCTAAAGGGCACTAAAGTTCGAAGGTCACGGAACAGGCCACAGGGAACGGGCTCAGAGTTCAGGCTCTGTGCACAGAAACAAAGGTCAAAGGTCGTCAAAGGTATGCAGCTCAGCAGTAGGAAAGTGAACCAGGCTGTGTGCAAGTTTTAGTTTTTCATAATGAAGAGATCATAGTTCCTCCCCTTGCTTAAAATCAGCGGTTGTTAGATACTTACCCTTAGCCTGAGTTCAGAAGCCTGGAATATTGTATCAGAACCCTGGAATATTGTATCAGAACCCTGGAATTTTGTATCAGAGTCCTGGAATATTGTATCAAAGCCCTGGAATATTGTATCAGAATCCTGGAATATTGTATCAGAGTCCTGGAATATTGTATCAGAGTCCTGGAATATTGTATAAGAGCCCTGGAATATTGTATCAGAACCCTGGAATATTGTATCAGAACCCTGGAATACTGTGGTATTTTCTGTAAGTTTGTTCCTTTACTCCAGTGCTAAAACGAGTCTCCAAGGGAGAGAACAGCACTCCGATCCCTACAGCCACATCACTGGAAATGTATCTCTTGTGTCACAAGAAGTCTATTTAGAAGATTTACAGAAGCAGAATGAAGAGACAGAGAATCAATGAGTTTTAAGCCTGGCTGTGTCAGAGCGGGGTTACATCGAGACTGATGAGTGATACATTTCTAACTGCAGCGTTTAATTCACTGACCCCTTGACCCCTGTAACCCCTCCCACCAAATAGCAGACAAGCGTAAGTTATAGTGAAGGGATGCCATTTAGAATCCGTTGACTCCCTCTCCCCTCCCTGACAGCCTGCCCAGCACAACCCATTTCAACAGCAATAAAAAAAGAAAAGAGTACACTTAAAAGAGGCAGCTGCTTTCCATTGTAAATCTACAGGACCGCTGTCAACCTACTGTCTGCAAACACTTTATAGAGTCAAAAAAGAAGGGGGCATATTTCCAAAGCGTTTACTCCAGTCTTTAATTGACTCCTATTTTTTAAAGGAGACCCCCCCCCCCCCATGCCTTCACTGTGCTTTATCACACCGCTGTGCTTTTACTATGGGATGCTTTTACAGTATAATGGTGCTGACAGATGTTTCTTGCAGACATCCCAATTAAAAAATAAATAATGAAGTGCAGTGCTTTGCGCCAGGCTGTCTCTGTGTCAGTGTTTCTCTGACTTTGCCCGTGTTTGACTTTGCCAGTGTGTGGCTCTGACTTTGCCCGTGTTTGACTTTGCCCGTGTTTGACTTTGCCAGTGTGTGGCTCTGACTTTGCTCGTGTTTGACTTTGCCCATGTTTGACTTTGCTCGTGTTTGACTTTGCCAGTGTGTGGCTCTGATTTTGCCCGTGTTTGACTTTGCCCGTGTTTCACCTTGGCCCAGGTTTTGGCTCGTGTCCTGGAGCAGTGGATCAGTGGATCCCAAACGGAGGACGTGGCTTCCCACTGGGTGTGTCCTGACAGACTGCCTGCCTCAGCAAACATCATGAAAAAGACGAGGAGTGATAATGAATCACGTGTCAGTAACAGCTGAAGAGAGCCTGGCCATGATGCAGTGCACACTGGAGCGCAGACCACACTCACCACAATACAGGGGCGGGTACAGCACCCTGTGGCTCTCAAAGTGGCCCCAAACACATCTTCAACGGGTTTGAATGCATCCCCAGTGTCACCTGCTGGCTCAGCCTGGGAGATGGATGGCTTATCTTCATGTGTTTTAAAGGATTATTATAAGTGTGTCTGCAGTGGATCAAGTATCTGTAGATATTTGCAGTGCAAAGAATATGAAAAAGTATTTTCTTGACAATGGCGCCCTCTGCTGGCAAGTAGTAGTTCTGTTTTAATAAAGAATAATGAAAAGACCCTCATAACCAGCTCTGAGGAGCGCAGCTCTTACTGGCATCGCTACCCTACCCACCTATCTGTGACAGCTGTGTATCACCTGCTTCAGGAGGGGCTTCAATCCCAGCAAGCAGCATCCTGACTGGAGTTATTGTCATGGTCTCTATCCCAGGGTACTCATCATATACAAGGGAGCGGTCATACACCTTATTACGATGATCGGTTCGAGGAAAAACTAAATAAACAGCAGTGACGTACAGAGAAGCCGGGGCATGTTCGATTTTTTAATTTAGCAATGTGTGCGCCACCGCGTTAGAATATCAGTGCTGTGGTATAGTGTACATGCAAATTAAACACAGAGGGGATGTTTTTACTTGATTCTATTGATTTGCTTGTTTTATTTAGTTTGTGGGATTGCGGCATTACTGCACGTCCCTTTATATATGTGTTAAATAGTGTCACCGTTTGCAAAATGTCCCGTCTTCTCGAGCATAAAACAACTTGACAAGTAAAACCTAGTCTGATTGGTTTAATGAAAACAGCCCTAGTGTCAACAGGCACAGTGATTTAGCAGTCCAGCACTGTCCTTGCAAAACGCTTAGTAACAATATGCGAATTATATAAAGGCAAAAACGAGTGTGTGAAGCATGTAACTGGGAAACGCGTCCGCTCAGCGAGACCGGACAGACAGGCTACTGTACTGTAAAAGTTAGCAGGCTTCTTTTCATACTGATAGCACGCAATCGCTGTGTTTTACTGCTGTGCTTTCACCATATTACCGCAATACACTTTTATAACGCGTATAAAGTGCTGTGTGGCAATTTATAAAAACTCGTCTTTTTCAGTCTCTACTAGTTGAGACTGGAGACATCTACCATCACTGCCTTTGCAAGTTATAAAAACCTAGTCTTTTTTTCATTCTCTACTAGTTGAGACTGGAGACATCTACTTTGCAAGTTATAAAAACCTCGTCGTTTTTTAGTTTCTGCTAGTTGAGACTGACAACTACCACCACTGTCTTTGCAAATTCTACAAATTGTACAGTCTGGAATCCTGCTCAGATTAAACGCGCAGCAGCATGGACAGTGCGGCGGTGCACCACAATGTTAAGGTATAGTACGAGGAAAGTGACGAATAACAATATCAGTAGAGGAACTGTAGAGGGCTTTCATTGAAATGGCTTTTATACTGTCAATACGCTTTTGTATTCGTTTCTTTGAATGTATTTTAACACACGGTATTTCGTTTTTGCTTTAAAAATCACAGTTTTGTTCTTTACAGTAATTGTTGCAGTCGACTTTGATTGGGTTATATAAACATGCATGAGTAAAAATAAAACGAAAATATATGAGATGAGGGAGGTGCCTGTCATTTTGTATGAAAAGTGGTAGCCTGCAGCATGGTACAGTAAGCACGGTTCCATTTGAAGTGGCGACGAGCGAAGCAAACAGGCCATTATTCCAAAGGGCAATCGCAGACATGCTTCCCTCATGATAGTGAGCCGCTTCCTGTTGTAGTTCTCCCATTGCTGCACTGTTCTTTACCATGGCTTGCTTTTAATATGCTTCACCTTACCTGAATGGGATTTACAATGCGTTTTCTATACTTCATTACACTATGCTACGCTTTTACTATGGGAAATGTGATAACCTGTGATGTGTGTGTGTGTGTGTGTGTGTGTGTGTGTATATATATATATATATATATATATATATATATATATATATATATATATATATATATATATATATATATATAAATATAAAATCAGAGTTAAACAAAACCCTTTATTTTCCTTCAGAATTACTATGGAAAACGTTTGCAGAAGTCTGAAGACCTGCAAAGCAATGCTTCTTGTAGCAGAGGGTGCCGGCCCATGCCTGACAGTGCCAGAGAGGCTCTCAAACTGGTCCACCCAGATGTCTGCTCACGGTACTGTATGAGAGTCCAGAGAGTGTGGGGCATATAGCAACACGATTCAAAAGAAACGTTTATTTCATTCAAACAGGCGCCTTTGCGGTCGTTCGGAGGACAGGAGGCACTGTACTATCCCAGTGTTCAAATAGAAAATATGTGTCATAGTTTTGAAACCATACACATCAGAAACTGGTGTCAAAACTGGGCTGTTGTCTCTCTTCTCTGCTTGAGATCACACATAATCAGGGGTTCAGATAACTTGGATCATTAGGTCCTCAAGTGAGTCCCAGCAGACATGGTTTGATACTCGCCACAATGAGGGGTCATCATCCAGTCGCTGTCTCTCCCCCCCCTCCTCCTGCCACAGCTCGCACCATTGGGGTGTCAGAGACCACCACAGTAGTTTCGAAATGTTTAAGTAGGAGTCCGGCTTGCTGGTTATTACAGTGTTTCACAAATCATCACTCATTCTCTATTCATTCTCTCCTTGCAGCCCTGGGGGTTCAAAAGCAAAGCCCCAAACACGTTGTCCCTTTATTAGTGTCGTTGAACACGTTAGCTTGACGGCACAACAGTATTTATAGAAGGATGTAACTGAGGGCAAAAAATATATAATTTTAATTAAGATGGTTAAGTGCATTTTGTTTTTCATTTAAATTCACATTTAAAAGTACCAGCTTTCAAACATCGACAATTCCTCTCACCCCCACTCAATTTGGTATTTGGGCTGTGGGCTGGTGGTCCCGGAGAGTCTGGAGGGCTGTAAGAATGCATCGTGTTTAAAGCGTGCAGTCTGTCCTCAGTGAAGGCTCTCTCTGAACTGGCCTGTCCTGTCGCAGGTATTTCGGCTGTGGGCTGGTGGTCCCGGAGAGTCTGGAGGGCTGTAAGAATGCATCGTGTTTAAAGCGTGCAGTCTGTCCTCAGTGAAGGCTCTCTCTGAACTGGCCTGTCCTGTCGCAGGTATTTCGGCTGTGGGCTGGTGGTCCCGGAGAGTCTGGAGGGCTGTAAGGTCCTGGATTTGGGTAGTGGCTCAGGACGAGACTGCTACATCCTCAGCAAACTGGTGGGGCAGACTGGCCATGTGACAGGAGTGGACATGACCGCTGAAATGGTGAACACCATGTTACAGTACAGACCCAGAGCATTTGCCACATTGAGGGCTCGATGCTCAAGGCTGTTTCCTCCAAAAACACCATTAGCAGGATGTGTTTATAAAGTAATAACACGCCCAATAGCAAGCCAGAAATAAAACAACCCAGACTTGCAAACAATCTTGAGTTGTTTCTTATCCATTTTAAGCCGAGGAAACAAGAAGACCCTTTTTCAGGAACAGTGGTTTGAAACCTGGTTCCAGGGGACCGGGAGACCTAGTTTGTATCAAACCCCAAGTCTCCCCTGGTGTGCTGTGCAGTGGCCTGAAACCTAGTCTTCTGAAACCAAGTTCCACGCCACAAAGTAGCTGTGCGTTCCCTCAGAGTTGAAAATTGTGTTTTTTTCCCCCCATCTGATAAAAATAATGCCAATGATGATTTGGAGTAAGTAGCTTTGGAGAATCTGGTCCAGGACATAGAGACATGCTTGTATTAGCTGATAGAAGTGTGTTCATCTACTCAACAGATTGACTGTGTTTGATTAGCTGATAGAAGTGTGTTCAAGTTCTCAGCAGATTGACTGTGTTTGATTAGCTGATGCGTTCAAGTTCTCAGCAGGTTGACTGTGTTTGATTAGCTGATAGAAGTGCGTTCAAGTTCTCAGCAGGTTGACTGTGTTTGATTAGCTGATAGAAGTGTGTTCAAGTTCTCAGCAGGTTGACTGTGTTTGATTAGCTGATAGAAGTGCGTTCAAGTTCTCAGCAGATTGACTGTGTTTGATTAGCTGATAGAAGTGTGTTCAAGTTCTCAGCAGATTGACTGTGTTTGATTAGCTGATAGAAGTGCGTTCAAGTTCTCAGCAGGTTGACTGTGTTTGATTAGCTGATAGAAGTGCGTTCAAGTTCTCAGCAGGTTGACTGTGTTTGATTAGCTGATAGAAGTGCGTTCAAGTTCTCAGCAGGTTGACTGTGTTTGATTAGCTGATAGAAGTGCGTTCAAGTTCTCAGCAGGTTGACTGTGTTTGATTAGCTGATAGAAGTGCGTTCAAGTTCTCAGCAGGTTGACTGTGTTTGATTAGCTGATAGAAGTGTGTTCAAGTTCTCAGCAGGTTGTCTGTGTTTGTTTTCATCCTTACCCTTTAGATCTTGACATCACGCAGATATCTCCAGTACCACCAGGAGAAGTTTGGATTTGAGAAAGCGAATACTGATTTTGTTCAAGGCTATCTGGAGAGCCTGGGAGAGGCTGGCATCCAGAGTGACAGCTGTGATGTCCTGATGTAAGTGTAACAGGAGGAGGCTGAGCGCAGAGTCTCAACCACTGTACAAAACACAGCCAGGCTTCTGCCAAAAAGCTGTCTCCGAAATGGGTGGGCGCAGTCGGGTCAGTTTTCTGCAGTGTTAAAACGTGGTGGTCAGTATGGTCAGGTGGTCAGTATGGTCAGTATGGGCAGGTGGTTGCGGTTTACCAGCCCTCTGCAAAATAAGATTGAATGGGCCCAACTGGACTGTGTTAATAATGCTTAGTTTATTTCCACAGCTGTGTTATTAAACTTGTGAACTCTGTGGATTTGGAATAAAAGCTTGTAACAGGAGCCTCTGTCTTTCTGTTTCAGCTCAAACTGTGTAATATGTCTGTGTCCTGACAAGAGAGCCGTCCTTCAGGAAGCACATCGGGTTCTCAAGGTCATTTTATTCCTCCTTCCTTCTGGCTGTGTCACTGCTGCCTGCCTGTGTTGGGGCTGCCCTATAGGAGAGCGTTCAGAAGTGTGCTATTCAGAAGTGTGGCATTCAGCCATTGCGGGTCAGCTGAATGAACATGGAAACACAGGACCAGGGCAGCTCAGATTGACAGCTGAATGAACATGGAAACACAGGACCAGGGCAGCTCAGATTGACAGCTGAATGAACATGGAAACACAGGACCAGGGCAGCTCAGATTGACAGCTGAATGAACATGGAAACACAGGACCAGGGCAGCTCAGATTGACAGCTGAATGAACATGGAAACACAGGACCAGGGCAGCTCAGATTGACAGCTGAATGAACATGGAAACACAGGACCAGGGCAGCTCAGATTGACAGCTGAATGAACATGGAAACACAGGACCAGGGCAGCTCAGATTGACAGCTGAATGAACATGGAAACACAGGACCAGGGCAGCTCAGATTGACAGCTGAATGAACATGGAAACATAGGGTCAGCCATGTCTACAGAGAAGGTCACAACGCTCTGGGCTGCAGAGAGAGCACATGTCTGACACCGTCAGCACAGAGAAGAGAAGCACACGCTCGCCAGCATCTGCTTCACACTGACTTTCACAGCTCCCAGTGCGCTCTCAATGCAAGAGATCGAAATGTTATATTAGTAAAAGTAAAAAAAGATGGTTGTTTCATGAAACATTTTACAAAATAATAATAATAATAATAAATACATGTATTTTAATGTAAATAAAAACCTTGATGTCTAAAGTTTTTTTTTTTGTTTTGTTTTTTTTTTTCAGGATGGTGGAGAATTTTATTTCAGCGACTTGTACTCCAGCAAGGCTGTACCTGAAAGTTTAAAACAGGATCCAGTTGTGTGGGGTAATCAGGCTCCTCATCCTCCTCGTCACCTTTGTGATCGCTTGCACACCACACTGTAGATTCATTTCCTGAGCGTTGGGTACCGGGTCCCCCAGCGTGATCTTCCTGTGCTGCTCATAGTGAATCGAGAGTCTCTCGTTCCCTTCCTGTGTCTTGGGGGGGGGGTCCTGTTAGACTTGGTGTGGATGCTCTTCCTGTGCTTCACTTCCTGTTAGACTTGGTGTGGATGCTCTTCCTGTGCTTCACTTCCTGTTAGACTTGGTGTGGATGCTCTTCCTGTGCTTCACTTCCTGTTAGACTTGGTGTGGATGCTCTTCCTGTGCTTCACTTCCTGTTAGACTTGGTGTGGATGCTCTTCCTGTGCTTCACTTCCTGTTAGACTTGGTGTGGATGCTCTTCCTGTGCTTCACTTCCTGTTAGACTTGGTGTGCACGCTTGGTGATTTGCTTGTGTTTCCTTGTTACAGGAGAGGGAATGGGAGGGGCCCTCTACTGGAAGGATTTGATTTCCGTGGTGAAGGAGCTGGGGTTCAGCACACCATACCTGGTTACTGCAAGCAAGATCTTGGTCCACAACTGTGAAATTCTGAAAAAAACAGGCATGTTCACGTCAGACTCCACAGCATGATTTAATACAAGCCCCTCTTCAAGCATGCGTGTGATCCAGGCTCTAAAACACCACATACCCTGCAGCTTCATTCTCAGCAATCACCCAGATAGGGAGCTCTGGGACTTGATTGGTCCTCAAATGATTCCAAAGATCCCCATGTTTCTTCTTTTGTGCATTACTTTATTTCAGTTTGTATTACAGTACAGTGATTGCTTTAAAAGACAGTGATGGCTATAGACTCCGTAGCAGTGATTGTAGCTGCACTGTCAGCGTTCTCAAAGTCTGGCTGTCTGCAAGTGCACTAGGAAACAATGCAGGGATAAACTAATATTTCTTGGTAAAACCAAAACCTGGACTGTTTGGGGTTGAGGACCAGTACAGGATTCAACATGAATTGGAATTACTTGACCCTAAAAACACCACAATCATATTCTTTTATTATATTTTTTCAGGGGATATCGCTTATGCTTCTGGGACTTACCGTTTCTTCAAGTTGCCCAAGAGCAGACCTAACAAGAGAGCAGTGGTGACTTACAGAGGAACGATCCCTGACTGTGCAGAGCAGCTGGACTTCGACGCCGTCCACGTGTTTAAAGTAAAGCAGCGCTCCCAGGAGCAGATCAGTCCCTTTCTCTGTGCATCTTAGTTTCAGTTTGCAAGCTGTAGAACGGGTTTTAACTCGGGTCATGATGTTGAAACACACACCATACCTCACCTGCACAGTACAGTGCATTGTGATTACCAGGGGGGATTTTCATTCTAGATTTGTATCTTTTTTTTTTTCTTTCTTGCAGAAAGGTGAAGCTGTGTCAGTCGATGCAGAGATGGCTGCTGTTCTGCAATGCTCTCGCTTTGCTCCTCATTTCACTATTCAGAGCTCTGATATCACAAGTGCTGGTGAGGAGGAGACTCAGCAGGTAAGGGCTTTGCTCCTCATTTCACTGTTCAGAGCTCTGATATCACAAGTGCTGGTGAGGAGGAGACTCAGCAGGTAAGGGCTTTGCTCCTCATTTCACTGTTCAGAGCTCTGATATCACAAGTGCTGGTGAGTGAGGGGGAGACTCAGCAGGTAAGGGCTTTGCTCCTCATTTCACTGTTCAGAGCTCTGATATCACAAGTGCTGGTGAGGGGGAGACTCAGCAGGTAAGGGCTTTGCTCCTCATTTCACTGTTCAGAGCTCTGATATCACAAGTGCTGGTGAGGGGGAGACTCAGCAGGTAAGGGTGTATTTTATGGCCTCTTTAATCGTATCACAGCCCCCTATTGCTTTAGACAATCCAATCAAGGTAAAAGTATAGAAGCTCAAGTCAGGGAGTCAAACGTTTTGGCCAGCTGCCTTCAGCTTGTCCTGTTATAACAGACACTTCCCTCACAAAAAAAACACCACCTGTGTCTTTTGATTCTCTGCTCGGAGTTTGATGTTGTTTTTCTCACAGAATATTAAACTCATGCTGTAGTTTTCAAACTTAGTGATACAGAAGTGAGGGAGACAAACATCACATAGTTTTATGAAGGGCAAGTTGTCAGATATCATGTTGAGTTATCAAGACCTATGTTTCTTTTTTAAGCCAACTGTTGGCCAAAACAGGCCTTATATGACATCCTTTATGAGGAGTGACTAACATTTACCTGGTTGAGTTTAAGGGTCTCATTTTTATTATTTAACCTTTTAACCTGCACCCGCCTGTACTATAAGGCATGTGTGTATATTGGCCTATTTGGAGATTATTATTATTATCCATTGAATGACATGTAGCCCTATCGCAAGAGGCAATATTGAGTATCTCTTTTAGTTTTAGCTGTAGATGTATAGATATATAAAACCCATCTTTTCTTCTTTGTTTCTACAGTATTGCCACCTCGACCCCTTCCTCCTTGCTGATAGGCTGGGTTCATCAGTTCAGAAGAGTTCCAAGCCCGGGCCGTGTGACAAGAAGGAAGGGGCGGGCGCTCCCTGAGAAGCACCCACATCGCTTCACACAACATGTCCTGTGCCTGTTTTAAAGCCCAATACGGCTCACATGCATTATACTGTAAATTGCATTCCAGATTTGCCTCATGAATTGATTCGTACCGCTGCTGCCTTACTGAAGAGGTGTTATTATACAAGCCTATGTGAAGATACAATAGGGAGCAAGCTTCATAGAAACATGACACAGTGGTCTGTGTCCACGCAGCATGGGCATGTCTCAGGGCTGACGTGATTCACCTGGACTCTGCTCCTTCTCTAAACTCAAGTAAAAAAAACAGTCTGCACAGTTCTTAGAAATGCTGATTGCTACAAAAGTGAAGCACTTCCCCAGGTGATACACTAGACTGCTGCCACAGGTTTGTTTCTAGAATAATGATACTAATAATACTATATCCAGCGTGCTGGGTTGTGGAGACGGCTCCTATAGAAGGTAATGAATTAATGCAGCAGCTATAACAGTAGAAAACTGAGTACTGAACACCAACCCAAGACACACTGTGGGTGTAATGTGTAAAATATTGAGATGTACAATATACCCCCTTTGCTTTAACGAGGTTATTTATTTATGTATTTGTTTTTCCATTTACAAAAGCCCACCCTTCCCTGACTCGCCCCCCCCCCCATGTGCTCATCAGTTGTGCAATGAGTGATTTGTAAGTCTTCGTCAGTGACGCGTGCGCAGCCGGCGCCTGTATCCCGATTCTGAACGAAGCCTGCATAGACCCGAGCAGCGGATCACAGAAAGGCTGTTGTATTGATGGGATTCATGTAGTTTTGGTCCCTCCTGGATGGCCCATGGGTCCCGGCGATGCGCGCATGAACAGGGAGGCGTCTGAAATATTGTCATTCTTTTCGTTTCACTGATCGCGTTTTTTTTTTTTTTTTTAAATTTGGTTCTTCTTTTTAACCCGGCCATGACTGTGGAGCAGAATGTCCTTCAGCAGCACTCGCAAAAGGTATTTTTTTGTTTGCTTGGTAAATGTTTATTTCGAAGCTGGCATTGGAGGGAGAGGTTGTGCGACTCTGACCGGGAGGGGAAACTGATCTCCGGCGCTGTTTCTAATCGAGTCCCGGGCTCTGCAGGTCTTTCTGCCTTATTCTCTACGACCCGCGGGTCCTTTAATAACAGGTCTGTTACCCTTTCGTATTGGAACTGCGGACTACACTGTATTTACTACAGCATCTTTAAAAAAAAAAAACGCAGCGATATAAAATTAAAAACACGAAGACCTGTCAAATCCAGGCTACAGCAGAGTAAACGAACAGCAGTGATAGCATACGGGTGGCGGTGCATTGTCGATACCGCTATCCGTTAGTGATCAGCGATACCAGCGCGTTGTTTAATCCTGCAGCGCTGGCGAGGTTGCCTGTGTTGTGTGATTTGGAGCAGGGGGGCGGGGTTACGCATGCATGGTGCAGGCAGTCTAACACGGTGCGCTTCTATACAGTAAGAAGCACAAACTGCTCTTGGTGCGTCTCTGTTTGTGTAAAGTGTAGTAGAAGTCGAGCACTGTGCACATTCTGAAATGCCCCGCGTTTGTCCAATACTGCCAATTGCATAAATCACTAGCGAGGCGAGTGGATTTAGTCGCAGGGAATGGGCTGTGACCGGTGCGATACACACAAACGCAATGCCTCGTGTAAGCCTGACAGAACTACCCAAACAAGCAGGCCATTACTGAGAACATTGGAAGCGAAATGTTGCATGTGCAGCATTGACGTCCTCCGCCAAGGGCATCTCCAGGGGAATTAGTGAAAGGGCTGGGTTATAGCCGACTCTCCCAGCTGGACAGTGGCTTCGTTCCTGCTTCCATACAAAGATTGGCATTGCAAAGCGCAATGTCCCTGGGACTGGAGTCCCAGGCAGGGCGCACTTGATTTTTAGAGTACAGCCAGGGGCCTACACTCTCTGTCCGAGATGATAGACCGCTTTCATGTCACGGGTTAGATGTTTTTACATTTTTTGAAGACCGCATCACAGTCTCTACTTAGTCTGCTGCGCGTATGGACCTGACGTGTTGGTTTGTTAGATGCAGGGGCGGGGCCTGGAGAGACACGTCATTAGGCATCATGGGTCTCAAAGTTTCTATCAACAAGAAAGAAAAAAAAAATGTAAATGAGACTTTTCCTGTAGGCTATCTGCAATGATGCCATAAAGTTATCTAGAATAATGCTGCAAGATTTATACTGAATTCTGATTACAACCAGCACCACTGTACTCTCTATGACAGTTTAGGGGGGCTCAGTCTGGAGAATAGAAGGCTCTGTCAGTTCTTGTGTTCCGTTTATACAGTGTTCACTGGAAGTGCTCCACGTTACCGTACCTCTCTGTAAGAGACATGTAACTCTGTCTATGCACTAAGATCAAATCCCTGCTTTTAAAAACCCTACACTGAGATCTAGCACGGGCCAGCATGCCTTTGTATATCAAGCATCGCATCTCTGGAGCTCCTTGCCTTGGAACAGAAAAACAGCTTCTTCTTCACAATACCTTTTTAAGCCACTCATTTATTTTATTTGAAATCCGAGCAGGGTTGCAAAACTTGTAGGTCCTGACTGTGACCAGGGTCATGTAAATAGGATTTGTTATGCTTTTATTTTCTATTACTTTTTTTTATGATTGTTTTGTGTGTTTTAGTCCTGTTTGAATGATTTAACTACTTTTGCCATTGATTTTATAATGTTATGCCAGGACCCCCTTGTAATGAGATGTATAGCTCAAGGGTTCTATCCTGGTTAAATTAATCCATTTGAATTTGATCTTATCCCTCTGATAAAGTCGAGATGGCTGGTGATTCCTTTAGTTTGATCCAGTACGTTGGGAGGTCAGCTGTGAAGATAATATTGTTTGCTGTAACAGTCGTCTAAGGCAGGCTGTTATTTTACTTCAATAACTCAGACAAAGAGTTAAGGAGAGAGAAAAAACCGCACAAGGTTTGCTGTTTGTTTTTCCTCGGATCAGAACTGTTGTGCCAGCTGCCCCAGGTTTAAAGTCCACAGTTAGCTTGTTTCATTGAGTCTGGCGGAAGGAGCTGATTGTTAGAGTGCATTTCAAGGGGTTACACTGGCAAGACTGCTTGTTCATCACTAGCAATCTTTACACTACCAGCCTGTGCACATAATTCAAGAGACTGGATATACTGTGGCAAGACTCTGCTTGAGCATCATTAGCACATCTTCACACGATTCAAGAGACTGGATATACTGTGGCAAAACTGCTTGAGCATCACTAGCACATCTTCACACGATTCAAGAGACTGGATATACTGTGGCAAAACTGCTTGAGCATCACTAGCACATCTTCACACGATTCAAGAGACTGGATATACTGTGGCAAAACTGCTTGAGCATCACTAGCACATCTTCACACGATTCAAGAGACTGGATATACTGTGGCAAAACTGCTTGAGCATCACTAGCACATCTTCACACGATTCAAGAGACTTCATATACTGTGGCAAAACTGCTTGAGCATCACTAGCACATCTTCACACGATTCAAGAGACTGGATATACTGTGGCAAGACTCTGCTTGTTCAACACTAGCACATCTGTATTCTACCAGCCTGTGCCCATGATTCAAGGGGCTAGAATAGTGTAATTCTTGTATTGTTCTGAGCATCTTCACCTTCCTGTGTTTAATTATGTCTGGTATCTATGAGCCAGCACTGTAAACAAGTGCAGTTATCAGACAAGTCCCTTGTATTTCTTCAATCAAAGTGCTAAAGCGCTACGAACCAGAAAACAAAATGGCTTAAATTCAGGCAGGTTTCTTTAATTGGTTCTTTAGTGTTTAGAAAATGAAGTTTAGGAAAGATATGGGTGGGAGCCTGATGGGTGATGAGTGTTGGACAAATACAAAGTCAGCTTTTAAATGGCCAAAACAAATGCATGCCTCTGCCAAACCCTATGAAGTGAACTGTTGGGAAAGCACGTGTTGGTGTGTCATGAACTGGAGCGTGTGCAGAGCAGCTGGGATTGTGTGACACAATGTGTAACATTCTGCAGCAGCTCTTCTAAAAGTGTACCACAGTGTGTTTGCAGCTGTACCATGCCTTCCCCATGGTATACTACAGCATGCATTTAGTTCAGCACAGTTTTCCTTGTTTTTTAATATGCTTTGCCACACCTCTGTGCTTTACATGCTTTCACTGTGCTTTATTACACTTTGCTGTGCTTTTACTGTGGGAAACCTTTGTAAAGGAGGGTAGCACAATTATTTGGCCTTCGCTTCTGCAGAGTTGGTCTGTGGACTTAATGGTCCATGCACAATGTGCAAGCATGTACACTAAGAACATTGAGGATATTGCATTTCTTTCTCTTTGCAGCATCAACAGACACTACTAAACCAGTTAAGAGAAGTCACTGGAACCACAGATACCCAGTTGTTACAGCAGGCCTTGCAGGTACAGTGCTCTGTGAAAATATAGATCACATGTATGTAGAAAGGCTGTTGCTGCACACTACAGTGTCTATGCAGGGATGGAAATAAGACTGCTATTGCATAGCAGTTTCACCCATTCCAGGTTTTACTAGGAGCTTGATCAGCCCCAATGTACAGGTAACAAGCTCAGGAGTGTCTTATTAAACTCCTAGTAAAACCAGGAATGTAGTAACACTGCTGTGCAATGGGGGTCTTATTTCCATCCCTCGTCTGTACACTTTCTGCACTGGCCTTTATTTCCCCTGCAGGGATGTGCATGACAGCCTGCAGGGCTGGCTACAGTATTTCACACCTGCAGCAGTCAACATCTCGAGAACCAGTCCTCCAGTTGTGATGAAACTCGACCAGGACATTAATTAGAATCCAGTTCTTGGGAGCATCCAAATCAGGCACAAGGTCGATGCAGGATTTCTGTCTGTTATCTCAGCAACTGTTTGCACACATTTGGTCACAGTTTGCATTGGTTATTACACATCTGTGAGCTCAGTCCTTGCAGCTGGTTGAATTCAGCAGGAGGTACTGTCAGGGTTTTCTGTTGCAGTGCTCCTCAGTTATGGAAGTGCTTCCCAGAGGCGTTGGCACATCTTTAAAGAACTTGTCCTGAACGCCCGCTATTGTTTCTTGCTAGTTTCTTGCAATTTTAGAAGTGCACTCTTGTAGATATGACCATTGGATCATGAGATGTTCTGGTCACCAATGCTTAATTATTAACGCACTGTTAGACTAGCAGACAGCAGAGGTGGGGGTGTTTTACATTCTCCTTGTTTTTCTCTTTTGAAGGTCAGCAATGGGGACCTTGCAGAAGCAGTGGCCTTTCTGACAGAGAAGAACGCCAAGGTCACCCAGCAGGAAGAGGCAGCTTACTACCAGACTGCACAGCCTGGAAATGACAGATACATCAGTGTGGGCAGCCAGGCTGACACAAGTAGGTGCTGATTGCTCGACTCCACAGCAGACAGGCTGCCAGCTTTGTGGAGAGCAGCTGTTTCTTCCGTTGTTTCAGTTTGAGTGACAAGTCAGCTAAATCAGCAGCACTGCCCCTCACCTAGTAGAAGCTGAATAATCGGGTTGTGCAGCTCTAATCTGAAGTATTTCTTTGCATGTTGCCCTTTCACTGTGATAGGAGAGGTTGCGGAGGAGAATAACCCGTTTGAACTCATTTCCTTGACATTTCTAGATTTAAAGCATGCATTTCTGGTAGCAGTGTAAACCCTATCACAAGTGAGCCGAGTAAACCACTGAACTGCCCTCCTCTGATAAACAGTTTTAAAGCAACAACTGTTGCATAATAAAACATTTCACATTCATAGTCTTAAAATAGCAGATATGCAGCTTTTGGTATTGCTAACTAGTCTGGAAGTACTTCTGGCTCACATGCAGCACCTTGTGTAACTGACTCATGAGGGGTGAGGAGCGGCGGTTATTTTTACCGTAGGGAATCACAGGCTGGCTTGTGTTGCAACATCTCCCCTTTGTTCACATTCCTTTATGACAGAGTATTTTTTCCAATAGAGTATTTGTTTACAAGCATTCACATGGCTCAGCCCTAGAATACAATATAATGGTGGTTTGTTGAAGCAGTATTTCTTCGGAGGTGTTTTGTAATAAAGCCCCTTCCTTGCTGCTCCTGATTTTTGTCTTGCTCAAGCTCTGTACTATTTCTTTATTTTGTGTGTGTCTCTGTTAATGATGAGTCTGTGCTGTTTCAGATGTCATCGATCTGACTGGAGACGACAAGGATGACCTTCAGAGAGCCATCGCCCTCAGTCTGGAGGAGTCGAGCAGAGCCTTTAGGGAGACCGGAATAACTGATGAGGAGCAAGCCATCAGCAGGTGGGGAGCATTCCTGAGAAAACACCACAAGAGTATCGAACTCAGCAGAGTTTCTGCTTGTCTGCACACATTTTGGACTGTATTGCAAAGGACCATGCTTACTAATCAAGACTTACGTTAATTAGTTCATTAAAATGTTCTATTTTGGGGCACCACTGCACTTGTGAAAGGGCCTGGTTATTACAATCTTTGCATATATTTAAAGAGGAGCCACTTAGCTATTCAGGGTTACTAAGACGTTTAGTAAGAGAAGGGTCTGAGTGGGATTGAAGGGGCAATACATGTCCCACCCCCAGCCATTCTGTTTCAAGGCTGGTGACACCATCATTTTGACTGCCAGTGTATATTGTTTTATTGCAGGGATAGAAATAAACGTCCTATTGCATAGCAGTTTCACCCATTCCAGGTTTTACTACGAGCTCGATTAGCCACAGTGTACAGGTAACAAGCTCAGGTGTGTCTTATTAAACTCCTAGTAAAGCCAGGAATGGATCAAAATTCTGTGCGATGGGAGTCTTATTTCCGTCCCTGCAATAGATGAACGTCTGCACTCTGGCACCTTTGCTGTTGGTCACAGGGTCTGTTTGCAGCTAACCCTTTGGAAGTGAGCTTGGACTAAAAGGATTTGGTTAAAAGGATTTTGGAGAGAGAAATCTTATTTTTTTTAAATTTCCTTTTGCAGAGTTTTAGAGGCAAGCATAGCGGAAAACAAAGCAAGCTTGAAAAGGACGCATGTGGAAGTGTGGAGCGACTCTCCGAATCCCCACGACAGGAAGAGGGTGGATAAGTGTCCAGTGGGGTTAAAGAACGTGGGAAACACCTGCTGGTTCAGCGCTGTCATTCAGGTGAGAACACCTGGAACCAGCGTCACCCCTGTGCCAGTACGTGGGTACATTGAGCACGGCTTTGCTGCTCCCTCGGATTCATCCCATATCAGTGCACTGGAAGCACTTCAGGAATGTCTGCTCGTCTGCTCGGCGTTTCTTCATTCCTACTGCATAGTTGTCATCTTTGTCAACAGAATTATATTGGATACAATGGGTCCATAGCCGTTTTATTTGCAATTTACATCTGCATAGGTTGCAGGGATGGAAATAAGTCTGTTGCATAGCAGTTCTGTCCATTCTAGGTTTTACTATGAGCTTGATTAGCCACAGTGTAGAGGTAAACCAGTAATGGATCAAACTGCTATGCAGCGGGTCTTTATTTCCATCCCTGCAAGTCCCAGTCATTCAGTCCCAAAGTAATTCTAGATATTGATGTCTTCGTGCCGGAATAAGATTGAGCGTTCGAGGTATGAAGACCACACTGCAGTAAATCACTGGAGCTCATGTCTCCACTCTTTACCACTAAGCACAGTTGAGGTATGAAGACCACACTGCAGTAAATCACTGGAGCTCATGTCTCCACTCCACTCTTTACCACTAAGCACAGTTGAGGTATGAAGACCACACTGCAGTAAATCACTGGTGCTCATGTCTCCACTCTTTACCACTAAGCACAGTTGAGGTATGGAGAGCACACTGCAGTAAATCACTGGAGCTCGTGTCTCCACTCTTTACCACTAAGCACAGTTGAGGTATGGAGAGCACACTGCAGTAAATCACTGGAGCTCGTGTCTCCACTCTTTACCACTAAGCACAGTTGAGGTATGGAGAGCACACTGCAGTAAATCACTGGAGCTCGTGTCTCCACTCTTTACCACTAAGCACAGTTGAGGTATGGAGAGCACACTGCAGTAAATCACTGGAGCTCATGTCTCGACTCCACTCTTTACCACTAAGCACAGTTGAGGTATGAAGACCACACTGCAGTAAATCACTGGCGCTCATGTCTCCACTCTTTACCACTAAGCACAGTTGAGGTATGGAGAGCAGACTGCAGTAAATCACTGGAGCTCATGTCTCGTCTCCACTCTTTACCACTAAGCACAGTTGAGGTATGGAGAGCACACTGCAGTAAATCACTGGAGCTCGTGTCTCCACTCTTTACCACTAAGCACAGTTGAGGTATGGAGAGCACACTGCAGTAAATCACTGGAGCTGGTGTCTCCACTCTTTACCACTAAGCACAGTTGAGGTATGGAGAGCACACTGCAGTAAATCACTGGCGCTCATGTCTCCACTCTTTACCACTAAGCACAGTTGAGGTATGGAGAGCAGACTGCAGTAAATCACTGGAGCTCATGTCTCGTCTCCACTCTTTACCACTAAGCACAGTTGAGGTATGGAGAGCACACTGCAGTAAATCACTGGAGCTGGTGTCTCCACTCTTTACCACTAAGCACAGTTGAGGTATGGAGAGCACACTGCAGTAAATCACTGGAGCTCATGTCTCGATTCCACTCTTTACCACTAAGCACAGTTGAGGTATGGAGAGCACACTGCAGTAAATCACTGGCGCTCATGTCTCCACTCTTTACCACTAAGCACAGTTGAGGTATGGAGTGCACACTGCAGTAAATCACTGGAGCTCGTGTCTCCACTCTTTACCACTAAGCACAGTTGCTTCCTGATGCCTGGCCCCAGTGAAAGGTTGCTGGGTTTGTTTTTGCATTCCTGCACTGTGCCGCTGCCCGTTTGGCAGAACATGAACACTCAGGCTCTTTCCACGGTTCAGTAATAAGAAACTCGTAAAACTACGACAGTGTGACTTCAGGGGTCTGCATTACTGCAAACAGATATTCCAATACATTACCCTTTTCATTGCATAAGCAGCTTTCTTTTTTTCATTTTCTTCAAATACTGACCTGAAAGCATTTTCTGGTCAGACAGCAATCATTTTTG
>NC_054542.1:8646674-8689490 GCF_017654505.1 Polyodon spathula
GTCAGGGTTAGGGTTAGGTATTGGGTTAGGTTCAGGGTTTGTGTGAGGTATTGGGTCAGGGTTAGGTTTTAGGGCTGAGGTTGCTCGAGGTTAGAGTTGGGTTAGGGTCAGAGTGGCTTGATTTCGGGTAGGTGCCGAGCTCTGGAAGTGAAAGGTGGGAGTGCTTGGACAATGCCCTCGAATCATCTGATGCCCTGAGGAAAGTTTCTACTGGATATTCCTTTCTGCTGCACTCTGACAACTGTCTGCTTAACCTTCTAAAACAAGACTGCTTGAGTTATACTGCCACCTGCTGGCCATTTCACAAAGTATTTAAACAGAGAGATAATCTTTAGCCCCCAGGTACCATTTTCATTAATACCTACCATTTGTTAGTGTGAATGTGACCACACTGCCACCTACAGGGGGATGTTTAAATATAGTCAATATCTCCATCAGGGGGTACCAGAGAGACACTGGCCAGGATTTTCCAGTCCCTTTTGAAGTGGTGTTGAATCCCATCGTCTCTCAGGTTATGTAAATGAACCAAGTCATGCCTTATTATATAAGAGGCAGGAGGAGGTCAGTGTGCCTGGTTAGCTTGCTAGACATATTCCTTGTTAAGAACTGTCAACAGCTATTGTTTTCACCCCCATCCTGTGCAGAAAGGCTTTGCACACGAATGAACTGAGGTCATATTTCACTACATGTTCTTGACTTGTCATTAGAGTAGCAGCGGATGAGGATGAAAAGACCGACACTGCAGGACAATGTAATCCTGGAATTTGCACATCACCTCAATAGGCACAGATGGAGAAAAGCAGTAAGAGGATTAAAGTGCTATTAGGGGCTGCCAGTTGATAAAGGCTAGCCCTGCTGGGACATGTGTGATTCTGGGAGGGGTGAGAGGGGTGCGGGGCAGGGGGGTGGTTAATTGGGGTTATTGATTTCCATCCAGCTCGTCTGCTTGGCAGGGTCTCAATGTTAAGCTTACAGCAGCAGCAGCAGCAGTCCAGTGCTCAGCAGGTCCCGGGCAGTGCAGCGTTCACGGGGGCTCACTAATCAAACACACCCCACTCTGTGCTGGCAGCTCTGATGGGATGCTGCTCACCAGGCAGTGAACCCCATTGTGTGGATGGTAACCTTGGGCTCCCACTCACCGGCCTCCTCTTCCAATCCAGCTGCCTGGAAAGTCCATCCAGCAGCTACAGGCCCTGGTGTAGTGCAGCATGCTGGCGTGCCGTCTCACTAGAACACATGGTCATGCTCCAGGGAAATAAAGCCAGGTCTCTAAACAGTGCAGATAAGCTGGGGGCTTCCTGGCTCATTTGTCTCACCTAGTTGTAAGCCCGGACGCAGATGCTGAGGCTGTCTTTCTCAATCTCCAGTCACACTGTTCCAGCTCTATGGAAGTTGAGAAGTTGCCCGGCCATAACTCTGAAATAAAGAAACATATATGCATTATAAAATAGATATGTAGAGAGGAAACTTAACATGGTACCAGACAGGGACTGAGGGGATATAATGTGCTAGATTTACTCTAGTCTGTCATTTTTATTATTATTATTTTATTCAATGTTTAGCTAATGTTGCACAATAATAACACTATGTAACACAATTTTTGTTCCTGGGTAGTAAGTGTTTTTTCCTAATTGCTTATGCCTCAAAAAATATAGAAAATGGCTATTATTCCCCACAAACTTGAGTGAAATGACTTGCTCAGGGTCACTCAGGGAGTCAGTCAGTGGTAGAGGTGGGATTTGAACCAGGGACCTTCTGGTTGCAAGCCCTGGACTTTAACCGCTGGACCACACTGCCTCCTAGTGGCTATTGTGTGTTATTACAGTAGCTGTGTGTGCTGTTAGTATTGTTACAGTGTGGCTGTGTATTTGCTGTTACAATGTATCTGCATGTGATTACAGTTTTATTAGAATGTAGTTAGAGACAACATATTCAGTGTTGGCATGGAAACAACAGAATTCAATACATTACTAAAGGTGATCAAGCTATACAATGCAATAATAACATTTTAAAATACTTTACACATATACTATAACAGGACATATTTTGTCACACAGCTTCATTTTCTACAGGGTTCAGCATTTCTTTGGATGCCCCTCAGTCTCAGCGCATTAAAAACATTCCTGATTCCAGTGCTCGGGCTGCAGTATGTGTTTGGGGTCTGCCCACTGTGGGGATCAGCTAACATCACTCAATCACCACCCAATTTGAGCCACTGTCAGTCTGAGCACAGGGGGGTGCTTTGATGGCACATGACTGTAGCCAGCGCCAATACCCTCCCCTTTGATTTGCAAGTAAAATATTTAATTGTTTTTGAAAATTTATGTTTATACAGAAAGCAAATTTGTATAAACCCTCAGCTAAATCCAAGCTGTCACCCACCACACACCCCTTTGAAGAGTAGGACATTCACACACAAGCAACCCAAACGGGAGGGTTCCAGGGACAGTCCTGCAGCCCTTTGTTTTTCCAGCTCTCATTTAGAAGCAGTGTGCGTGGAAGTCTGTCTTATCTAATAATGGCTCTGAATCTATCGGATTACTGGAGGGATTTTGTCTTCATTAATCTGGACTGGGAGAGCTGTGGGCAGCTGAAAGGGAATCAGCTTCGTTCTCACTGGAATTCCTCCTCTATCCCAGTGTCTACAGCTTCAAGAGAAGGTCTGGGCAACATGAATCTCTTCTGTTTCTCGCTGGTAAGTTTTTTCTTGTGTTTCTTGGTCGTGTGGACTCGTTGCTGGCTTTC
Source organism: Polyodon spathula (assembly GCF_017654505.1). Taxonomy (NCBI): domain Eukaryota; kingdom Metazoa; phylum Chordata; class Actinopteri; order Acipenseriformes; family Polyodontidae; genus Polyodon; species Polyodon spathula. The sequence goes on from NC_054542.1 coordinate 8,649,420, forward strand.
CCAGTTCCTCGGGACACTCATCAGTTTAGTACTGATACTCTGAAGGACAGATTTCAATCATTTCTTACAGCGAGAAGTAGAGCAGTTTAATAATGTTTTTTTGTCAGTTTAAACTAAATACCCATGAATGATATATTCAATGCACAATGTGTTATAGATCACAATGTAGAATGATATGCTCAATGCACAATGTGTTATAGATCACAATGTAGAATGATATGCTCAATGCACAATGTGTTATAGATCACAATGTAGAATGATATGCTCAATGCACAATGTGTTATAGATCGCAGCGTGGAACGATATGCTTAATGCACAATTTGTTATAGATCACAATGTAGAATGATATGCTCAATGCACAATGTGTTATAGATCACAATGTAGAATGATATGCTCAATGCACAATGTGTTATAGATCGCAGCGTGGAACGATATGCTTAATGCACAATTTGTTATAGATCACAATGTAGAATGATATGCTCAATGCACAATGTGTTATAGATCACAGCGTGGAATGATATGCTCAATGCACAATGTGTTATAGATCACAGCGGGACTTGTTATTTTTGTGTGTTTTCATAATTGCCTTCAGAAGCTCAGCTATATTGTTCCCTTTTTAAATGATAATGAATATCTGGCATGGGTATGTTTTCTGCATGATTATAATTTAGACACATTCATTTCACAGGCAGTCCTACAATGTGCTCTTGAGAGAGCTATAGATACAGCAGCTACCTTTACCCGTCAGCATACAACATCAGTGTGCTTTTATTTTTTGGGTTTGTTTAGAATATAGACAAGAGGCTGTACATGGATATTATGATGTTCCTTTGCCCTAACCCTAACCCTAACCCCTAACACTAATCTTAACCCCTAACCCTAAGCCTAACAGTTAACACAAACTCTAACCCGAACCACTAACACTAACGCTGACCCTAACCCTAAACCCTAATACTATCCCTAACCCTAACCCCTAGCACTAACCCTAACCCTAACCCTAACCCTAACCGCTAACCCTAACCCTAACCCTAACCCTTTTCTGATACAATTGTGTACGTATATATATATTGTGCAAAAAGATTGACACCATAAAGACATTGTAACTGTGCATAATACCATTGGAACGATGTGCACAATACAGTGCACTGCAATGGGCAGCTCTGTGTACAGTGTTAATCACTGCTTGAATGATACAGTGCACTGCAATGGGCAGCTCTGTGTACAGTGTTAATCACTGCTTGAATGATACAGTGCACTGCAACGGGCAGCTCTGTGTACAGTGTTAATCACTGCTTGAATGATACAGTGCACTGCAACGGGCAGCTCTGTGTACAGTGTTAATCACTGCTTGAATGATGCAGTGCACTGCAACGGGCAGCTCTGTGTACAGTGTTAATCACTGCAATGGGCAGCTCTGCTTGAATGATGCAGTGCACTGCAATGGGCAGCTCTGTGTACAGTGTTAATCACTGCTTGAATGATACAGTGCACTGCAACGGGCAGCTCTGTGTACAGTGTTAATCACTGCTTGAATGATACAGTGCACTGCAATGGGCAGCTCTGTGTACAGTGTTAATCACTGCTTGAATGATACAGTGCACTGCAACGGGCAGCTCTGTGTACAGTGTTAATCACTGCTTGAATGATACAGTGCACTGCAACGGGCAGCTCTGTGTACAGTGTTAATCACAGCTTGAATGATGCAGTGCACTGCAACGGGCAGCTCTGTGTACAGTGTTAATCACTGCTTGAATGATGCAGTGCACTGCAATGGGCAGCTCTGTGTACAGGTCTTGCTAAACCTTGTTTCTCCAGGAGGGCTCAATGGATAATCTTTACGAGCCAGTTCAGGAGCCTCACGATACTGCCACAGTCCACAGCAGGCCCAGCAGCCCAGCTGCACACCCCCAGGAGACGCCCACATGGGGTGGGCCGGAGCGATCCATTTCATTGGTCAGTATGTCACTGTGTACAGTTGCAGGGTTCCCAGAAATCATGTTTACAAATGCCTCTAAAGAAAGTGGAGCAGCTTTCTAAAAATGTACAACCTAGAGGTTCCAAAATGTCCTCTCCTGCTACTTCTGTTGTACAGGCGTTAATAAAATAATGTGTTAGGTGGGTCAATGGAGCAGAGTTACCACTGCTATGTATTTGATAACAGCCTTAAAATACTTCCATTGCATAGTGACACCTCTTAAAGTGATTTATGAATGCATTTTCCCAATACTGAGGTTTATAGTATTGAAAATACTATGTATTTTGCCCGTCCACTATTTTGCTCAGTGTAAATGCATTATTATTCTATGTTTTGTTATGGTTTGGTATTTAAACGGTTTAAAATTAAATACAAAGTGGAAAAGCATTCAGATGACTCCAGATGGCCGACATTGATAAAATAAATAAATAACTAAATAAACTGACACGCACCCTACACAAGGATTGGTTTGAGCCATGGTCCGCGCTGTAGTATTAGCTCGCTTTATTAGCGCTGTGAATGCAACAGAACCCGTAGTTTGTGGAGATTGCAATAAATAAATAAATAAATGGGCCCTTTTAGGTTAGATTGGTTTGTTTTTATTCTCTATTAATTAAACTCTATTCTTTGAAAAAAGGAAAGAGAGAATCAGAGCGTTATTACAGTTTTTTGAACAGGGGAAGTTAGCAGGCAATGTTCCTGCATGGGAGCAGGGTACAGGCAGGTATGAACGCGTTTCATTTCAACACTACCCCTGAAGAAAACTCCGTTCTTGTTCCAAGCAGTAGTACAATCAGAAGCCGTGCTATTTAAAAATAACATGAGCCAGTTTTCGCTTTAGTGATGTAGGCTGCAACATTGGTTTGCATTAAAAACTTGTTTTGAAATTAATGTTCAGCTTTCATATTTGAGGTGTCGTATTAAAAAGTGTTAATATTTTAATATTCTAATATCTCTTAACTAGATCTAACATTTAGCTAAATATTTAACTGGTCAGCTAAATCTCTAAAAAAAGATTGAACAGGTGCTGGGGCTATGCCTCGTCAAGCCCAAATAATGCGTCTTCATAGAGAGAGTTGCGGTTAATTTCCTGTGTTACTTCTTGTTAATTTATTCATTTCCGCAGGGCTGTGATAATTGCAGTTTCTCCGCAACTTTTAAATTTCCCTCCCTTGCGATTCTACTCAAAGCATTCGCATCGCAAGCAGAGTTGCGAGAAAGATGAGAGAATTCGCAGGACCTTTGAATATCTGCCCCATAGTGTTTCTGCTTTTAGCACATTTTACTTTAAACACTGTGTTTTGTATTGTACCATTTATGGGTTATAATAGAACACCTTCAATGATATGTTAGTTTTTATTTATTTTTTAGGAATTTTCTCAACCCCGCCCTATGGATTTAAAAAAGAAGAAAAGAAAGTAAGTGTCTTTTCTGCTCGTTTTACTGTTGAAGATTGCTTTTTGCATTTGAATATTGGCATGCATAATGCCGAGTGCATGAGGTAACCCATAAGCAATAGGAGCAAAGCAACACTGACCTCACATCACACATCATACTAGAAGAGAAGGCTTTGAAATGTATGCAGCACTAATTCAAGCCAGCTCTATTTATAGCACATTGAAATGGAAAAAATGCAATAAAGAGTCTGGTACCAGGGATGGAAATTAGACTCCTATTGCATAGCACTTCCACCCATTATAGGGTTTAATGTGTGCTTGATTAGTCCCAGTGTACAGGTAACAAGCTCAGGTGTGCCCCAGTAAAACCAGGAATGGATCAGACTGCTATGTAAGTGGAGTCTTATTTCCATCCTGTGACACTATAATGTCTGTGGTACTATAAAGTCCTAGTTTAAACAGGTTTGATCTGAGCTTCTGGTAGAAATGAACAGGCAAAATGTAATCCAGTACAATACAGATACCTGAATGAGTGGAGTCACAGCAATCCAGTACAGTACAGATATCTTGAATGAGTGGAGTCACAGCAATCCAATACAATACAGATACCTGAATGAGTGGAGTCACAGCAATCCAGTACAATACAGATACCTTGAATGAGTGGAGTCACAGCAATACAATACAATACAGATACCTGAATGAGTGGAGTCACAGCAATCCAATACAGTACAGATACCTGAATGAGTGGAGTCACAGCAATCCAGTACAATACAGATACCTTGAATGAGTGGAGTCACAGCAATACAATACAATACAGATACCTGAATGAGTGGAGTCACAGCAATCCAATACAGTACAGATACCTGAATGAGTGGAGTCACAGCAATACAATACAGTACAGATACCTGAATGAGTGGAGTCACAGCAATCCAATACAGTACAGATACCTGAATGAGTGGAGTCACAGCAATACAATACAGTACAGATACCTGAATGAGTGGAGTCACAGCAATCCAATACAGTACAGATACCTTGAATGAGTGGAGTCACAGCAATCCAATACAGTACAGATACCTTGAATGAGTGGAGTCACAGCAATCCAGTACAGTACAGATACAGATAGTCTTACAATAATGAGTGGAGTCACAGCAATCCAGTACAGTACAGATACCTTACAATAATGAGTGGAGTCACAGCAATCCAGTACAATACAGATACCTTGAATGAGTGGAGTCACAGCAATCCAGTACAGTACAGATACCTGAATGAGTGGAGTCACAGCAATCCAGTACAGTACAGATACCTGAATGAGTGGAGTCACAGCAATCCAATACAGTACAGATACCTGAATGAGTGGAGTCACAGCAATCCAATACAGTACAGATACCTGAATGAGTGGAGTCACAGCAATCCAATACAGTACAGATACCTGAATGAGTGGAGTCACAGCAATCCAGTACAGTACAGATACCTGAATGAGTGGAGTCACAGCAATCCAGTACAGTACAGATACCTGAATGAGTGGAGTCACAGCAATCCAGTACAGTACTGTCAACCATTTATTTATATTATAAGTAATGCTTTTTCAATCACTTTCATTTCCAACGTTTAATACAAAAACATTTTCAATGAATAGATAAGCTCATGATCTAAACAATGAAGTAACATGACTCTTACCTCACTCATTGTTGAACTGCCCATGTAACGTCATGCTTTGTTATCTGCCTGTTGAAATAAAGATTTCCTTCCCTTATTGAAAGTGCTCACAGTTTTGAGCGTTGTAAAATTTAAGCCACGCCCACACGCCGCTCGTGAGAGCTTCGCACATGGGCCAGAAACCACACATTTAATTGGTTGCATAATTTAGAAATAGGATAGTAATTGATTTGTTGTTTAAAAAGGTACAATAATAAAATACACGACATCTCTTAATCATAACTAACTTTTTCTTATGTTTTAGAACATCGATCCAGAAGTCTCAGAATGAATTTTTAGGTCTGTATGCTTTTCAATTTCACAATAATAATAATAATAATAATAATAATAATAATAATAATAATAATAATAATAATAATAATAATATTGTAAATCATACTCATATTTAACATTCTTTAAATACAGCAAGATGAAGGCACTTGTAAAAAAAGAAAAAAAAAAAAACAAAGCTAATTTGATGTTCTCTTAAAGGTCCCTCCCTGTAAACCGAAATGTCCTTCAGTAAATGCTTTTCTTCCTTCCGTTAGATAACACAGAGTGTAATACCCTGCTCTGGAAGACTTCCACAAAGAAAGGGAATGATCTATCGAGCTGTGGAAAGAACTGTCTTTATGAAGGTACAGGAGCAGCTCAAACCTGCCTAATCACAGTGTGGATACAACTTTCCAGAGGGGGGGGGGGTCACGCTCTCTCTCCCTCGTTCTCTGTTTCTCTCTCCCCTTGTTCCAGACAAAGAGAGAGGGGGAACAAGAGAGAGAGAGAGAGAGGGAGAGAGAGAGAGAGAGAGAGAGAGAGAGAGAGAGAGAGAGAGGAGAGAGAGAGAGGGAGAGGGAGAGAGAGAGAGAGAGAGAGAGAGAGAGAGAGAGAGAGAGAGGAGAGAGGAGAGAGAGAGAGAGAGAGAGAGAGAGAGAGAGAGAGAGAGAGAGAGAGAGAGAGAGAGAGAGAGAGAGAGAGAGAGAGAGAGAGAGAGAGAGAGAGAGGGGGAGAGGGAGAGATTTGTTCTGTTTTTAATGTGTTTTAATATACCAGTAATAATTAGAAATAGCCACCATGTAATACTTGATGATAACATTTTTGGAAGATGTCTTCTTGTGTGCCACATTGGAAGTGCCCCTGTTTTTAAATTCGCACTGTGTTCATGTAGATAAATATACTGTAGCAGCGTTTTCACTAGGGTCATTCGATTGTGTTCAATATTAAGCATTCAACACGTTTAAACTTGAGCACATTGTGAATGTTTGTAACCGATCTAGCCGGCCCTCCTGAGAAGCCCTTCAATAGAGTGTTGTTACTGCTGTATGATTCACTACGACACTGGTGAGTGCAGGAATACATACACAGGTACATTATTACTTGTATATAGAAACTGCTGCACAGTATATTACACTAAATAAAGGGCTATTGATGTTTGCGTCTGCTTGACTGTAGACTTGGTGGAAGATTACTTCCTGGCTGATTTCTTGAATGCTGAAGAGAGGGTGCGACTGTTGAAAGACAAGAATGCGAAAGAGAGCCAGGCCCAGGTAAATACACCTGGAAAGAGTTTCAAAGCTCATTTCAATGTGTTGATGCCTCTACAGCCAGGGTGTCCAATCACAGTCCTGGAGGGCAATTCCACTCCAGGTTTAACAGGTAAAATGAGATCATGAGCTACTTCAGGGTCTGGAAGGAGGTTTAATTGTTTTGATTAAACCATTTAGAACAGGGTTGGAACAAAGAGCAGGAGTGGAAGAGCCAGTTCAAAGAGCAGGAGTGGAAGAGTCAGCTCAAAGAGCAGGAGTGGAAGAGTCAGTTCAAAGAGCAGGAGTGGGAGAGCCAGTTCAAAGAGCAGGAGTAGAAGAGTCAGCTCAAAGAGCAGGAGTGGAAGAGTGAGCTCAAAGAGCAGGAGTGGGAGAGCCAGTTCAAAGAGCAGGAGTGGGAGAGCCAGTTCAAAGAGCAGGAGTAGAAGAGTCAGCTCAAAGAGCAGGAGTGGGAGAGCCAGTTCAAAGAGCAGGAGTGGGAGAGCCAGTTCAAAGAGCAGGAGTGGGAGAGCCAGTTCAAAGAGCAGGAGTGGGAGAGCCAGTTCAAAGAGCAGGAGTGGGAAAGCCAGTTCAAAGAGCAGGAGTGGGAGAGCCAGTCCTGGCCAGCCCTGCTCTACAGCATGCTGCTCCTTGTATGTCTACGTTTGTTTTCTGTTTATTTTGTTTTTCAGGTTCTGAGCTATGATGCCTGGATTCCAAACTGGGACCACAGTGATAGCAGACAACAGCAGCACAAGATGGTGAGTAAATCAGCCTAAACAACCAGGAATACTGCAGATTTACTAACACGAGAGCAGAGGTCCATACAACCTTATCAACTGATACTGCAGATTTACTAACACGAGAGCACAGGTCCATACAACCTTATCAACTGATACTGCAGATTTACTAACACGAGAGCACAGGTTCATACAACCTTATCAACTGATACTGCAGATTTACTAACACGAGAGCACAGGTCCATACAACCTTATCAACTGATACTGCAGATTTACTAACAGGAGAGCACAGGTCCATACAACCTTATCAACTGATACTGCAGATTTACTAACACGAGAGCACAGGTCCATACAACCTTATCAACTGATACTGCAGATTTACTAACACGAGAGCACAGGTCCATACAACCTTATCAACTGATACTGCAGATTTACTAACACGAGAGCACAGGTCCATACAACCTTATCAACTGATACTGCAGATTTACCATGGCAAACAGGCCATTTCTATTGGATTCTTGCAAAACACAGGATTTCCGTTGACCAGAACTTTTTGTTTTCAGTTTAGTTCTGTAGTATTAACAGGTTCTCCCGCTCTCAATACAATACCCAGTATACAGTTTTAATTATCAAAGTTCAAATGCATAGATTGTTTGCACTAGATACGTACTGTATGTTACGGTAAAGCTTATAGATTCTAAGTGAAGTAAATGTTTTTCATCAGTGTTCAGCTCTAACCAAAAGTGTTGCATCACCCTCTAGAATGAACTCAATTAGCTTCATAAAGTCGAATGAGACCGGCTCTATAATATTACGTTAACATATTTAATTATGTGTTGCTTTGTAGTTGTCCCTATACTTAACGAAAAACTAACAAAAATGTGACATTTTGAAATGGAACATGAAATACTGTACTGTTGTTATGGCTTCCGGTAGACTTTTGCATCATTTGGTAGTTTCTTTGATTACATGATGTTAAATAAAATATCGAAATTATGTTCATATATTATTTTTTTTTATTATGTCTCAGTCCTGGCATTTGCAGTAAACATCCCGGTGTATATATGAATATATAGTTCCACTTTTAGTGCGTGTCCTTCTTGTTTAATATTGTTGTTTCGCTCCTGCTCAGGTTCCTGTGGTGGATGATGAAGAGACTGAATCCAGGGCAACACTGAAGAGATTGCAGAAGCTGGTCCGAGTGAAGAGAAGCAGTCCTGATGAGGAGGACAGGAACACTGCTGTGATGAGCAGTGAGTAACACGGGGGGGGGGGGTATTTTATAGAGAATCCTTCCATCCGTCTGTCTGTCTGTCTGTCTGTCTGCTGGGCACACTCTACTATACCACTACAGTTCTAATGAACTACATCCTGATCTTCAGAATTCAAACCAAGACCAGGAGCAACACAGAGCCGCTGCACTAGAAATATACTACACTGCCAAACAGAGTTAGCAGCAGGGTGTATTGATGTGTGCTGAGTGAGGGTGTATTGATGTGTGCTGTGTGAGGGTGTATTGATGTGTACTGTGTGAGGGTGTATTGATGTGTACTGTGTGAGGGTGTATTGATGTGTGCTGTGTGTATTGGGTGTATGTGTGAGGTGTATTGATGTGTGTGTGAGGGTGTATTGATGTGTACTGTGTGAGGGTGTATTGATGTGTACTGTGTGAGGGTGTATTGATGTGTACTGTGTGAGGGTGTATTGATGTGTACTGTGTGAGGGTGTATTGATGTGTACTGTGTGAGGGTGTATTGATGTGTACTGTGTGAGGGTGTATTGATGTGTGCTGTGTGAGGGTGTATTGATGTGTGTGTACTGTGTGAGGGTGTATTGATGTGTGTGTGTGAGGGTGTATTGATGTGTACTGTGTGAGGGTGTATTGATGTGTACTGTGTGAGGGTGTATTGATGTGTACTGTGTGAGGGTGTATTGATGTGTACTGTGTGAGGGTGTATTGATGTGTGTGTGAGGGTGTATTGATGTGTACTGTGTGAGGGTGTATTGATGTGTGCTGTGTGAGGGTGTATTGATGTGTGCTGTGTGAGGGTGAGGGTGTATTGTGAGGGTGTGTGTGTGCTGTGTGAGGGTGTATTGATGTGTACTGTGTGAGGGTGTATTGATGTGTACTGTGTGAGGGTGTATTGATGTGTGCTGTGTGAGGGTGTATTGATGTGTACTGTGTGAGTGAGGGTGTATTGATGTGTGTATTGATGTGTGACTGAAGGTGTATGAGGGTGTATTGATGTGTACTGTGTGAGGGTGTATTGATGTGTGCTGTGTGAGGGTGTATTGATGTGTACTGTGTGAGGGTGTATTGATGTGTGCTGTGTGAGGGTGTATTGATGGTGCTGTGTGAGGGTGTATTGATGTGTACTGTGTGAGGGTGTAGGTGTGTGTGAGGGTGTATTGATGTGTGCTGTGTGAGGGTGTATTGATGTGTACTGTGTGAGGGTGTATTGATGTGTACTGTGTGAGGGTGTATTGATGTGTGCTGTGTGAGGGTGTATTGATGTGTACTGTGTGAGGGTGTATTGATGTGTGCTGATGAGGGTGTATTGATGTGTACTGTGTGAGGGTGTATTGATGTGTACTGTGTGAGGGTGTATTGATGTGTGTGTGTGAGGGTGTATTGATGTGTGCTGTGTGAGGGTGTATTGATGTGTGCTGTGTGAGGGTGTATTGATGTGTGCTGTGTGAGGGTGTATTGATGTGTACTGTGTGAGGGTGTATTGATGTGTACTGTGTGAGGGTGTATTGATGTGTGTGTGTGAGGGTGTATTGATGTGTACTGTGTGAGGGTGTATTGATGTGTGCTGTGTGAGGGTGTATTGATGTGTGCTGTGTGAGGGTGTATTGATGTGTACTGTGTGAGGGTGTATTGATGTGTACTGTGTGAGGGTGTATTGATGTGTGCTGTGTGAGGGTGTATTGATGTGTACTGTGTGAGGGTGTATTGATGTGTACTGTGTGAGGGTGTATTGATGTGTGTGTGAGGGTGTATTGATGTGTACTGTGTGAGGGTGTATTGATGTGTACTGTGTGAGGGTGTATTGATGTGTACTGTGTGAGGGTGTATTGATGTGTACTGTGTGAGGGTGTATTGATGTGTACTGTGTGAGGGTGTATTGATGTGTACTGTGTGAGGGTGTATTGATGTGTACTGTGTGAGGGTGTATTGATGTGTACTGTGTGAGGGTGTATTGATGTGTACTGTGTGAGGGTGTATTGATGTGTGCTGTGTGAGGGTGTATTGATGTGTACTGTGTGAGGGTGTATTGATGTGTACTGTGTGAGGGTGTATTGATGTGTACTGTGTGAGGGTGTATTGATGTGTGCTGTGTGAGGGTGTATTGATGTGTACTGTGTGAGGGTGTATTGATGTGTGCTGTGTGAGGGTGTATTGATGTGTGCTGAGTGAGGGTGTATTGATGTGAGTGTGAGGGTGTATTGATGTGTACTGTGTGAGGGTGTATTGATATTGTGTGAGGGTGTATTGTGTGTACTGTGTGAGGGTGTATTGATGTGTGCTGTGTGAGGGTGTATTGATGTGTGCTGTGTGAGGGTGTATTGATGTGTGCTGTGTGAGGGTGTATTGATGTGTGCTGTGTGAGGGTGTATTGATGTGTGCTGTGTGAGGGTGTATGAGGGTGTATTGTGCTGTGTGAGGGTGTGTGTGTACTGTGTGAGGGTGTATTGATGTGTACTGTGTGAGGGTGTATTGAGGGTGTATTGATGTGTGCTGTGTGAGGGTGTATTGATGTGTGCTGTGTGAGGGTGTATTGATGTGTGCTGTGTGAGGGTGTATTGGTGTGTGCTGAGGGTGTGTGTGTACTGTGTGAGGGTGTATTGATGTGTACTGTGTGAGGGTGTATTGATGTGTACTGTGTGAGTGATTGATGGTGTATTGATGTGTACTGTGTGAGGGTGTATTGATGTGTACTGTGTGAGGGTGTATTGATGTGTGCTGTGTGAGGGTGTATTGATGTGTACTGTGTGAGGGTGTATTGATGTGTACTGTGTGAGGGTGTATTGATGTGTACTGTGTGAGGGTGTATTGATGTGTACTGTGTGAGGGTGTATTGATGTGTACTGTGTGAGGGTGTATTGATGGTGTATTGATGAGGGTGTATTGATGTGTACTGTGTGAGGGTGTATTGATGTGTACTGATGTGTACTGTGTGAGGGTGTATTGATGTGTACTGTGTGAGGGTGTATTGAGGGTGTGAGTGATGTATTGATGTGTACTGTGTGAGGGTGTATTGATGTGTACTGAGTGAGGGTGTATTGATGTGTGCTGTGTGAGGGTGTATTGATGTGTACTGTGTGAGGGTGTATTGATGTGTACTGTGTGAGGGTGTATTGATGTGTACTGTGTGAGGGTGTATTGATGTGTGCTGTGTGAGGGTGTATTGATGTGTACTGAGTGAGGGTGTATTGATGTGTGCTGACTGTGTGAGGGTGTATTGATGTGTACTGTGTGAGGGTGTATTGATGTGTATTGATGTGTACTGTGTGAGGGTGTATTGATGTGTACTGTGTGAGGGTGTATTGATGTGTACTGTGTGAGGGTGTATTGATGTGTACTGTGTGAGGGTGTATTGATGTGTGCTGTGTGAGGGTGTATTGATGTGTACTGTGTGAGGGTGTATTGATGTGTACTGAGTGAGGGTGTATTGATGTGTGTGTGAGGGTGTATTGATGTGTACTGTGTGAGGGTGTATTGATGTGTACTGTGTGAGGGTGTATTGATGTGTACTGTGTGAGGGTGTATTGATGTGTACTGTGTGAGGGTGTATTGATGTGTACTGTGTGAGGGTGTATTGATGTGTGCTGTGTGAGGGTGTATTGATGTGTACTGTGTGAGGGTGTATTGGGTGTACTGTGTGAGGGTGTATTGATACTGTGTGTATTGATGTGTGTAGGGTGTATTGATGTGTACTGTGTGAGGGTGTATTGATGTGTACTGTGTGAGGGTGTATTGATGTGTACTGTGTGAGGGTGTATTGATGTGTACTGTGTGAGGGTGTATTGATGTGTACTGTGTGAGGGTGTATTGATGTGTGCTGTGTGAGGGTGTATTGATGTGTGCTGTGTGAGGGTGTATTGGTGTGTGCTGTGTGAGGGTGTATTGATGTGTGAGGGTGTATTGATGTGTACTGTGTGAGGGTGTATTGATGTGTGCTGTGTGAGGGTGTATTGATGTGTACTGTGTGAGGGTGTATTGATGTGTATTGAGTTAAGGTATATTGATGTACACTGAGTATAATTCTTCAAAGCCTGTTCATTTCTCTGCCCACGATATCCTAGTGCTTCACACTGTCTGCATAAAGAGCACGGAACTTGATTATCTGTTTGGATCAAATCTATCAGTGTTTATTAGGATCATCATTCTCAGAATACAGTACCTGACCCATTTACAGCTTGACTATGGGGCACACATTAGCACACACTACCAGCAGCCCCCGGCAGACACTCAGTAGACAGTAGTTCACTTTATTATTTGTATTTATTGATTTATTAGCTAGTTAATACATTTGTTTCTTGGTATCGTCTTGACAATCACAGGGTCTTTTCAATTTGATCTGGATGTTTTTTAAATCATGAGAACACACCCGTCAGTGGCTTTCTACATGTTTTTACAAACAGTAATACACTCAAGAGAATTGCTTGTTCTTTCTAACGTGGCCTTATTTAAACGATTGAAGCATTCATTTAGATGTGCCGCTGTTGAGATGGATTCAGTCGACTCCCACGTGTGATTTAAATGGCTGAGTGAGTTCAAGAAGCTGTAATCCTCTGAGCTCCAGCCCACAGAGCCACAACGAGACCTGTGTGTGCATGGCTTTGAAAATCCAAAATATCAGCACTTTTTGTTTTGCGTTTTTAGACACGCACACCCACACACTAACATACACACAGAGATACGCACGCACACACACTGAGAGATACACACACACACTGAGACACACAGAGATATGCACACACACTGAGAGATACACACACACACACTGAGACACACACTAACATGCACATGAGATACACACACATACTGAGAGATACACACACACCATTTACACACACACTAAACACACACTGAGACACACACACGCACACGCACACACACACGCACACACACACACACACACACACACACACACACACACACACACACGTACACACACACACACAATATTTTTTCCACTTTGTGACTGCTGAGCTCTTCTAATATATTCACAGTTGTCAGGACCTAGAACCCAGAACCTAGAACCCAGAACCTAGAACTAGAAAATCTAAATCTAGCATAACCCAGAACCTAGAACTAGAACAAATGTAAAGAATATTTGAAGCTACTTGCTGTTAAAATGACTTTGTGGATAGGGGCTATAATTCAGTTAAGTTGCTAGCTTTCTCTATGCTCTTCTGTTTCAATAGCACCCGTTCAGGATGCAGTCTTTGTGGAGGACAGTCCTGTCTTATCCTGCATAAAGCTGCTGAAGAGCCAGGAGAAGAAGCCGAGCAAAGCAGAGCCTCACCCGCGGCAGAGCCAGGACAATGAGCCGAGTGCAGAGTTCACATGGAACTCCCTGGACAGGACGTACCGTCCGAAATGGAGCAATCCCACAGAGTATCCCCCGCCCTGGCACCACAGCTACCACACGTGCAGGAGGATCATTCCTGAGTACCGGGTGTACGGATACGACTTCACCCTGCCCAGATCAAAGGACTGGGACAAGGCTCTGTGCTGTGCACACGATCCAGCCCCTGTGAGGGTTCCACGCTCAGTCACTGATGTGGATCTCTGGGATTCGAAGGTGAGTGCTGAGATACCATTTAGGAATGATCTGTACATCCACAAACGTTTTTACTTGGGGGTTCTCAAACTGGGGACAGGGGGCCAGTATTCCTCAAGCCAGGAGAGAAGTTCATTCACATGAACGCTGCTGTTAGCTGCTTCAGATTATTTAGAAAATGGTCCAGTAATGCGCTGTGTATAGGAGGGTCGGTTTACATGTATGTCTGTAGGAGGGTGACGAGGGTATGGGGTCAGTTTAATGAAGACTGCTGTAAAATCAAGGCAGTTCTTGTGTTCACCATGTAGTGTGAGACAGACAGAGGGACGTACAGACAGGATCAGCTCATCAGGCTCCCCGTGTTTTCAATGCGGACCCTAAAGATGAGAAAGAAAGGAACCCATCCATCTAGAGAGCGCATTACTGGGGTGATATGGGTGACACAGCAGCTTGTTTTCCAAGGACTTTTTTTATTGAAATGGAGTAGAAAGCTTAATCCTGGATTGTGATTTTAGGCAGCCTGATTAAACATAGCTGTATTAAGCAATATAATTTTGTCTAGTGTCTGCAGCCCCGTGTCTGTATTGCATCTTTCTATTACAACTGTCATCCCTGACCCAGAGCCCCATGCCAGAGGATTAACAGGCAAACAGAGCTGCAATATCAGCACAGAGAATACGCATTTCTATTCTAGTTTTTCATACATTTAGCATTTATCAGTATTTAGATTTGGCCTAATGTGTCCACTGATGTTGATCAGTATGGCATTTGGGTCTGTAAAACATGATGGAAATAAGACTGCCATTGCATTGCAGTTTGATCCATTCCTGGTTTTACTGTGAGTTTAATATGGCACGCCTGAGCTTGTTACCTGTACACACTGTGGCTAATGAAGCTGATAGTAAAACCTGGACTGGGTGACATGCTGTGCAGCAGGAGTCTTGCCTGACGCTCTGAGGTTCTCACTTGTCGTGACAATGTCATCAGCGCTCACTAAAGGATTAAGGGAAAATTTGCAAATTGGAATTACAAACTGGAACAGAGATTTGGTTTAAATAAACATGTACAGGCAGCAGATAGAGTTCAAGGCAGATATAGGGGGAGGATGAGACGCCCCACAGTAAGAATGAATACTTATTGAATTACATATTGATCAGTATTCAGTGAGGAATGGCTTCAGTTCAGCAGCACTGTAATGAAGTATTCAGTGAGGAATCTTCAGTTCAGCAGCACTGTAATGAAGTATTCAGTGAGGAACGGCTTCAGTTCAGCAGCACTGTAATGAAGTATTCAGTGAGGAATGGCTTCAGTTCAGCAGCACTGTAATGAAGTATTCAGTGAGGAACGGCTTCAGTTCAGCAGCACTGTAATGAAGTATTCAGTGAGGAACGGCTTCAGTTCAGCAGCACTGTAATGAAGTATTCAGTGAGGAACGGCTTCAGTTCAGCAGCACTGTAATGAAGTATTCAGTGAGGAACGGCTTCAGTTCAGCAGCACTGTAATGAAGTATTCAGTGAGGAACGGCTTCAGTTCAGCAGCACTGTAATGAAGTATTCAGTGAGGAACGGCTTCAGTTCAGCAGCACTGTAATGAAGTATTCAGTGAGGAACGGCTTCAGTTCAGCAGCACTGTAATGAAGTATTCAGTGAGGAACGGCTTCAGTTCAGCAGCACTGTAATGAAGTATCAGTGAGGAACGGCTTCAGTTCAGCAGCACTGTAATGAAGTATTCAGTGAGGAACGGCTTCAGTTCAGCAGCACTGTAATGAAGTATTCAGTGAGGAATGGCTTCAGTTCAGCAGCACTGTAATGAAGTATTCAGTGAGGAACGGCTTCAGTTCAGCAGCACTGTAATGAAGTATTCAGTGAGGAACGGCTTCAGTTCAGCAGCACTGTAATGAAGTATTCAGTGAGGAACGGCTTCAGTTCAGCAGCACTGTAATGAAGTATTCAGTGAGGAACGGCTTCAGTTCAGCAGCACTGTAATGAAGTATTCAGTGAGGAACGGCTTCAGTTCAGCAGCACTGTAATGAAGTATTCAGTGAGGAACGGCTTCAGTTCAGCAGCACTGTAATGAAGTATTCAGTGAGGAACGGCTTCAGTTCAGCAGCACTGTAATGAAGTATTCAGTGAGGAACGGCTTCAGTTCAGCAGCACTGTAATGAAGTATTCAGTGAGGAATGGCTTCAGTTCAGCAGCACTGTAATGAAGTATCAGTGAGGAATGGCTTCAGTTCAGCAGCACTGTAATGAACTATTCAGTGAGGATCAATCATAGTGAATTTAGCATGGCTACGTCATACATCTCTCATTGCATCATGGGGCTTAGGTCCAAATATTTGCATTTATATGGAATTTGCTTAAAGTGAAGAAGCAGCGCAGGTTTGCATCCCAATAAAAGGGGGTGGTGAGGTGGTGGTATTAATCAGCTAGTAAGAGACATGCTGTTATAATATGTTGAATATATATGTGGATATGGATGTGTTATATGCTGTTATAATGTGTTGAATGTATATGTGAATATGGACGTTATTTAGTGTGTGACGTGGTGTCACATACTGGAACCCTCCTTGCTGTTTTCATGCTGGTTAGAATGTACACCATTAAGAACAATAAAGAAATAAAGAATTACATTTGAAAGCCCCTGATTGGTGCAGAAGCTGCAATGCAGAGTCAGCAGCGAGTGATGTAACAACAAGAGGAAGCAGATCTTGCCCTTGTAGGCCTCTTCCTGTAACATCATTTACTGGCTTCCTGACAACGGAGATGCACAGCGAGCTGATCTAGGGAAAGGTAACACTGTTCCCCTTTTCATTTGTACCGCACTGTCATCATCACTGTTTCACGTGTCCCTTTCATCACTTTATATGTCTCAGATGTATTTCACAATTTTTCAACAGTAAACTGCAATAGTAAAGTGCTGTTATTTCAAAGAAGTGTTTCTTTCAGCAATTGTTTCTAAAGAGGAGATGGGCAGTGTTCAGTAAAAACTGGGTCTTAAAAAAAGATGTGTTCACATGTGCAACAGCACATGAATCACTGGATAATGCTCACAATGATGTCATTAGCAGTGAAGTGAAGTAAACCCAGGTGACAAGCATGGGAACAGGCTGGACCCGCATTCAAGCAGTGACTGGGAGTTTGACATTGTTGTGCTAAAACATTCCCTTTCCGATGGTGACACACTAAATAACATAAAGAGATTTCACATGTGTACTGGCTCAACTGGGCCTTCGTCATCCTCCTTTTTCAAGCCACTGCTGGATGAAGGCCCCCCCCAAGATTCTTCCACAAAGCCTGTCTGCTGCGTTCCTCATCCTCGCTGCTCTGGCGTGTTTCCTAATTTCATATATATGTATAGACACACATTTCGAGCCTGTTTTGATTAATTGAATGCAGTTTGCAGGTCATAACCCCCTTGTTCAGATGGCTAAGAGAGGCTTGGGTGTTTATTCTCATTTTTCAAAGCAGTGTTAAATAAACAGTCCTTGCAACAGTCTTTAAAGATTTGTGAATAAGAGCCCTTCCTGTCATGTCTTATTGGTTTGGTTTGGTTTTGTGTAACTTTGGTGCTCGTGTTTTCACTCAAAGGGGTTGGATTTAATTTGTATGCTTCATAACAATATCCCAGAACAATCTTTAAATAACTTTGAGAATAGGGTGCACGGTAAACCAATAAAACAATGAGAAAGACTCTAACCCTAATCCTCAGGGTCTGTGTAGAAATCAGCACAGCTCTTATAATGAGTACAAGGTAAATGTGACGGGTCGAGCTGTGTAGAAATCAGCACAGCTCTTATAATGAGTACAAGGTAAATGTGACGGGTCGAGCTGTGTAGAAATCAGCACAGCTCTTATAATGAGTACAAGGTAAATGTGACGGGTCGAGCTGTGTAGAAATCAGCACAGCTCTTATAATGAGTACAAGGTAAATGTGACGGGTCGAGCTGTGTAGAAATCAGCACAGCTCTTATAATGAGTACAAGGTAAATGTGATGGGTCGAGCTGTGTAGAAATCAGCACAGATCTTATAATGAGTACAAGGTAAATGTGATGGGTCGAGCTGTGTAGAAATCAGCACAGATCTTATAATGAGTACAAGGTAAATGTGATGGGTCGAGCTGTGTAGAAATCAGCACAGCTCTTATAATGAGTACAAGGTAAATGTGACGGGTCGAGCTGTGTAGAAATCAGCACAGCTCTTATAATGAGTACAAGGTAAATGTGACGGGTCGAGCTGTGTAGAAATCAGCACAGCTCTTATAATGAGTACAAGGTAAATGTGACGGGTCGAGCTGTGTAGAAATCAGCACAGCTCTTATAATGAGTACAAGGTAAATGTGACGGGTCGAGCTGTGTAGAAATCAGCACAGCTCTTATAATGAGTACAAGGTAAATGTGACGGGTCGAGCTGTGTAGAAATCAGCACAGATCTTATAATGAGTACAAGGTAAATGTGACGGGTCGAGCTGTGTAGAAATCAGCACAGATCTTATAATGAGTACAAGGTAAATGTGACGGGTCGAGCTGTGTAGAAATCAGCACAGCTCTTATAATGAGTACAAGGTAAATGTGACGGGTCGAGCTGTGTAGAAATCAGCACAGCTCTTATAATGAGTACAAGGTAAATGTGACGGGTCGAGCTGTGTAGAAATCAGCACAGCTCTTATAATGAGTACAAGGTAAATGTGACGGGTCGAGCTGTGTAGAAATCAGCACAGCTCTTATAATGAGTACAAGGTAAATGTGACGGGTCGAGCTGTGTAGAAATCAGCACAGCTCTTATAATGAGTACAAGGTAAATGTGACGGGTCGAGCTGTGTAGAAATCAGCACAGCTCTTATAATGAGTACAAGGTAAATGTGACGGGTCGAGCTGTGTAGAAATCAGCACAGCTCTTATAATGAGTACAAGGTAAATGTGACGGGTCGAGCTGTGTAGAAATCAGCACAGCTCTTATAATGAGTACAAGGTAAATGTGACGGGTCGAGCTGTGTAGAAATCAGCACAGCTCTTATAATGAGTACAAGGTAAATGTGACGGGTCGAGCTGTGTAGAAATCAGCACAGCTCTTATAATGAGTACAAGGTAAATGTGACGGGTCGAGCTGTGTAGAAATCAGCACAGCTCTTATAATGAGTACAAGGTAAATGTGACGGGTCGAGCTGTGTAGAAATCAGCACAGCTCTTATAATGAGTACAAGGTAAATGTGAATTATGAGTCGAGCTGTGTAGAAATCAGCACAGATCTTATAATGAGTACAAGGTAAATGTGAGGGTCGAGCTGTGTAGAAATCAGCACAGCTCTTATAATGAGTACAAGGTAAATGTGATGGGTCGAGCTGTGTAGAAATCAGCACAGCTCTTATAAAGAGTACAAGGTAAATGTGATGGGTCGAGCTGTGTAGAAATCAGCACAGCTCTTATAATGAGTACAAGGTAAATGTTTATCTTTCTTTTATGTATTTCATTCTGCAGACTGGTACATACAAGTGTCTGGTGAAAGAGCCCTGGTCTCCTCCTGTTGATCTGTAGGTAGCAGATGCACTCTTTTAATTGGCTCACATCCTGCTCTCATGAGGAAGTTAGCTGAATAGAGAAGTCTTCAGTTTTATTGTCACAGTTGTGCCCTGGGGGATTGCATCGCATCAGCAGTGCAGCAGGGAGACACACTTCCAGTCTTTTTACTCAGATTCTTCAACACAAAACTATGTTGCAAAGGAAATCTTCAAATGTTTCTGACAAACCCAAACCCAAATGCCAAAAGCCAAAGGTAAGACAGAGTGACTTCTTCCTGAGTGGTAATTATTTCAGCAGTGAGACGGGGTTTTTTCCATCTGGTTGACATGTATTTGAGTGCTTGTGTTGAGTGTGTTGATTTAGATATGAGTGCTTGTGTTGAGTGTGTTGATTTAGATATGAGTGCTTGTGTTGAGTGTGTTGATTTAGATATGAGTGCTTGTGTTGAGTGTGTTGATTTAGATATGAGTGCTTGTGTTGAGTGTGTTGATTTAGATATGAGTGCCTGTGTTGAGTGTGTTGATTTAGAAATGAGTGCTTGTGTTGAGTGTGTTGATTTAGTAAAGAGTACAGCTCTGATGATGTGATTCATTACATTACTGTGCAGTACAGTACAGCGCTCTGCTGTTGTAATCACACTAGTAAAGCACTGTTTGCTTGTAATGCAGTCGTGTAGAATGTAAAGCAGCACATTAATGAGATGTATATTGGATAAGACAGGATATGCAATACTTCACACATAGCTCTGTATAAGTGGAGAATATGGAATAATTGTGTGAGTTAATGCTGATGTATTTAACTTGTGGGATGTGTTTTACGTAAGGAAACTTGAGTACTGTATTACTGGGTCAAAGAAATGAAACATAAATACTATATATATATATATAGTATATATATATATATATATATATATATATATATAAGGTTATATATTAATGTTAGGGTTATTTTATTCATAAAAATCTGAAGCAAATACTTTTTCTAAATCAAAAAAAAAAAAGCAAGGTAACACTTAACACTTTGTCTCTAATTACTGTGTATTTACAGAGCAGTTACACAGGAAATTACAATGTTATTATGCATAGTTACAATGTACTGAACGTAGAGTTAATGTTATGGTTAGGTATGTTAGTTAGGGAAGAGTTAATGTTAGGGTTAGGGTTAGAGTTAATGTTAGGGTTAGGATAGAGTTAATGTTAGGGTTAGGTTAGGGATAGAGTTAATGTTAAGGTTAGGGATAGAGTTAATGTTAGGGTTAGGGATAGAGTTAATGTTAAGGTTAGGTATAGAGTTAATGTTAGGGTTAGGTATAGAGTTAATGTTAGGGTTAGGGATAGAGTTAATGTTAAGGTTAGGGATAGAGTTAATGTTAAGGTTAGGGATAGAGTTAATGTTAGGGTTAGGGATAGAGTTAATGTTAGGGTTAGGGATAGAGTTAATGTTAAGGTTAGGGATAGAGTTAATGTTAGGGTTAGGGATAGAGTTAATGTTAGGGTTAGGGATAGAGTTAATGTTAGGGTTAGGGATAGAGTTAATGTTAAGGTTAGGGATAGAGTTAATGTTAGGGTTAAGGACAGAGTTAATGTTAGGGTTAGGGATAGAGTTAATGTTAGGGTTAGGGATAGAGTTAATGTTAGGGTTAGGGATAGAGTTAATGTTAGGGTTAGGGATAGAGTTAATGTTAGGGTTAGGGATAGAGTTAATGTTAGGGTTAGGGATAGAGTTAATGTTAAGGTTAGGTATAGAGTTAATGTTAGGGTTAGGTATAGAGTTAATGTTAGGGTTAGGTATAGAGTTAATGTTAGGGTTAGGGATAGAGTTAATGTTAGGGTTAGGGATAGAGTTAATGTTAGGGTTAGGGATAGAGTTAATGTTAGGGTTAGGGATAGAGTTAATGTTAGGGTTAGGGATAGAGTTAATGTTAGGGTTAATGAGTTAATGTTAGGGTTAGGGATAGAGTTAATGTTAGGGTTAGGGATAGAGTTAATGTTAGGGTTAGGGATAGAGTTAATGTTAGGGTTAGGGATAGAGTTAATGTTAGGGTTAGGGATAGAGTTAATGTTAGTTAGGGATAGAGTTAATGTTAGGGTTAGGGATAGAGTTAATGTTAGGGTTAGGGATAGAGTTAATGTTAGGGTTAGGGATAGAGTTAATGTTAGGGTTAGGTATAGAGTTAATGTTAGGGTTAGGTATAGAGTTAATGTTAGTTAGGTATAGAGTTAATGTTAGGGTTAGGTATAGAGTTAATGTTAGGGTTAGGGATAGAGTTAATGTTAGGGTTAGGTATAGAGTTAATGTTAGGGTTAGGTATAGAGTTAATGTTAGGGTTAGGTATAGAGTTAATGTTAGGGTTAGGGATAGAGTTAATGTTAAGGTTAGGGATAGAGTTAATGTTAAGGTTAGGGATAGAGTTAATGTTAGGGTTAGGGATAGAGTTAATGTTAAGGTTAGGGATAGAGTTAATGTTAAGGTTAGGGATAGAGTTAATGTTAGGGTTAGGGATAGAGTTAATGTTAGGGTTAGGGATAGAGTTAATGTTAGGGTTAGGGATAGAGTTAATGTTAGGGTTAGGGATAGAGTTAATGTTAGGGTTAGGGATAGAGTTAATGTTAGGGTTAGGTATAGAGTTAATGTTAGGGTTAGGTATAGAGTTAATGTTAGGGTTAGGTATAGAGTTAATGTTAGGGTTAGGTATAGAGTTAATGTTAGGGTTAGGGATAGAGTTAATGTTAGGGTTAGGGATAGAGTTAATGTTAGGGTTAGGGATAGAGTTAATGTTAGGTTAGGGATAGAGTTAATGTTAAGGTTAGGGATAGAGTTAATGTTAAGGTTAGGGATAGAGTTAATGTTAGGGTTAGGTATAGAGTTAATGTTAGGGTTAGGTATAGAGTTAATGTTAAGGTTAGGGATAGAGTTAATGTTAGGGTTAGGTATAGAGTTAATGTTAGGGTTAGGTATAGAGTTAATGTTAGGGTTAGGTATAGAGTTAATGTTAGGGTTAGGGATAGAGTTAATGTTAGGGTTAGGGATAGAGTTAATGTTAGGGTTAGGGATAGAGTTAATGTTAGGTTAGGGATAGAGTTAATGTTAGGGTTAGGTATAGAGTTAATGTTAGGGTTAGGGATAGAGTTAATGTTAAGGTTAGGTATAGAGTTAATGTTAGGGTTAGGGATAGAGTTAATGTTAGGGTTAGGGATAGAGTTAATGTTAGGGTTAGGGATAGAGTTAATGTTAAGGTTAGGGATAGAGTTAATGTTAGGGTTAGGTATAGAGTTAATGTTAGGGTTAGGGATAGAGTTAATGTTAAGGTTAGGGATAGAGTTAATGTTAGGGTTAGGGATAGAGTTAATGTTAGGGTTAGGGATAGAGTTAATGTTAAGGTTAGGGATAGAGTTAATGTTAGGGTTAGGGATAGAGTTAATGAGTTAATGTTGTTTTTTTTAATCGATCTTCCTGCAGTGATTTAAACCCTGGTGCACTACAGCTGGCATTTTGAAAAGATCTTTGAAAAAATCTTTTTTTATTTAGCTTGATATCTATAGTTTAATAAATAAGCAGAATTTCTGTTGGCTCCTTGTTTTGATAAAACCTGAATAAACTCAAGTGAAACAGGCACTGGTTTTCCATCTCATTTAACACATCAATAGACTTGCGAGATGCTGTAGATGTGCATTGCAGTGTTATCATCTTCAACAGGATGTAGTGTTTGAAACGCAGAGGCGAGACCTGGTCAGAGGATATGGCACAAGACTTCAACAACAGATCAAAATACCCTGAATGTCAGTCTGCTTCTTGATCATACTGTGCAACCGCAGTGCAAAAACTACAAAACTATTAAAACACACATTCATTGAAAGCTTGCATACATTAACAAACATAGTGGGCCACAATGGCTTTTTTCCCTTCAGTCACTGTTTAGATCATCACAAAGTCTGAGTATATATAATGTAAAGCAGCTGTGTTTTGTGTTAATCGCATGCTGAAGATAGGCATCGCCTTGCTTTGCAGATTTTATCTTACAAAATTGACAACCACTGGCTGCCATTCACAAAGCTTGAAGGACTGCTTTTAAAACATTATCTTAAGATCTAAACAGTAGTTAATTTCACAAACTGCAAACTCACTTTAATGAAGCACAACAAAATAGTCTTGAAAATTCTGTGAGTTGGGCTCATTGAATCTCCCTGCATGTAGACTAGGATTGCCAGCTCAAGCACAGACTGGTATGGTGTGAATGAGAAAGTATCTCTGAATGCATTGTAATGAGTTGTGTCTTATTAGCTTATTGTCAGTGGTGAAGGCAGCCTGGGGACTCAGCAGAGACGAGCAGGTTAAATGTGTTTCTGTTTCGACCAGAGAGAGCTCCTGTTTGGTATTTAAAAGAGATTATCAGGCTGTGTCCAGTGTAATTACTTTCAGAGGGTGGCTGGCACTGTGGCATGGACAGCTTTTCAATGGATTACAGATTATCAAATTCTCTCATGAAAATCCATCCAGATATGCAGTGAATTGGTACATGCAACTCCAGCTGGATAACTAGGATGTGTTGTACTTGATTTTCCACTTTATGCATTTGTTATGCAGTGTGCTACACACAGTGGTCAATAGCATCCAGTGTCTCTGTGCTGTGTGCTGTTGTACAGGCAGATTACATCTCTACTGCATGCTGCTTGCATTGTGTGAATAACTCTGCACTCTACACCGCTCCCAGTCAGAAAGCACAGCCACTTAGACGGAACTCATATAATTCAAGCCCTTTGTGTGGATGGATGCTTGAAGGAAGCAAGAGTAACTATTTTACTCATCTTTTAGTTTAGTCAATGCGATCACCTCAAGATTTCTCATTTATGTCCTTTATATACCTGCCTGCATGGAGGGGGGTGGGGCTGGGTGTTACAGAGCTTGTAAACTCAGTCCAGACTGTTCGATATCTGTAAGCAATGTCAATATCTGTAAGCTGGTCACTCTATTTTCAAAAGCAGACTGATGAGTTCTTTTTTAGATGCATTCCGGCAACAAACACACACACACACATATTTTTTTAAAGAACTTGAAGCTGCAGTTCCATTGCACAAACTGTAATATATCCAAAAATACTAACAGTGTTCATCTATTATTGTCTCTATCTATATCTATGTAGAGGAGACAGAAAACCTGCTAAGAAAGTCACTTCATAGTCCGAACATTAATCTTCTTAACATTAATCTTCTTGGTTGTTTTTAATCTTTAGTTACTGTATTTATTGTTTTTTTTCAGACTGGATTAAAAAGCTCTGATAAACAGGGGTCACAGTCCCTTTGTGATTTTATAAGAATGAATATTTCTGCATTGCATCCGAGTCATCATATAAACTGTGCCTCCCCCTCTCATTGCTGTCTGTCATGCATGTTCTCACTCTGGGTCTCCTCTCATTGCTGTCTGTGATGCATGTTCTCACTCTGTGTCTCCTCTCATTGCTGTCTGTGAGGCATGTTAGTTCTCACTCTGTGTCTCCTCTCATTGCTGTCTGTGATGCATGTTCTCACTCTGTGTCTCCTCTCATTGCTGTCTGTCATGCATGTTCTCACTCTGTGTCTCCTCTCACTGCTGTCTGTGAGGCATGTTCTTCTCATCTGGGTCTCCTCTCATTGCTGTCTGTGATGCATGTTCTCACTCTGGGTCTCCTCTCATTGCTGTCTGTGATGCATGTTCTCACTCTGGGTCTCCTCTCATTGCTGTCTGTGATGCATGTTGGTTCTCATTCTGGGTCTCCTCTCATTGCTGTCTGTGGTGCATGTTCTCACTCTGGGTCTCCTCTCATTGCTGTCTGTGATGCATGTTCTCATTCTGGGTCTCCTCTCATTGCTGTCTGTCTGTGTTCTCACTCTGGGTCTCCTCTCATGCTGTCTGTGATTGTTCTCACTCTGGGTCTCCTCTCATTGCTGTCTGTCATGCATGTTCTCACTCTGTGTCTCCTCTCATTGCTGTCTGTGAGGCACCAGTTCTCATTCTGGGTCTCCTCTCATTGCTGTCTGTGATGCATGTTCTCACTCTGTGTCTCCTCTCATTGCTGTCTGTGATGCATGTTTGTTCTCACTCTGGGTCTCCTCTCATTGCTGTCTGTGAGGCATGTTAGTTCTCACTCTGTGTCTCCTCTCATTTCTGTCTGTGATGCATGTTCTCACTCTGTGTTTCCTCTCATTGTTGTCTGTGATGCATGTTCTCACTCTGGGTCTCCTCTCATTGCTGTCTGTGATGCATGTTCTCATTCTGGGTCTCCTCTCATTGCTGTCTGTGGTGCATGTTCTCACTCTGGGTCTCCTCTCATTGCTGTCTGTGATGCATGTTCTCACTCTGTGTTTCCTCTCATTGCACTGTGATGCATGTTCTCACTCTGTGTCTCCTCTCATTGCTGTCTGTGATGCATGTTCTCACTCTGTGTCTCCTCTCATTGCTGTCTGTGATGCATGTTCTCACTCTGGGTCTCCTCTCATTGCTGTCTGTGATGCATGTTGGTTCTCATTCTGGGTCTCCTCTCATTGCTGTCTGTGGTGCATGTTCTCACTCTGGGTCTCCTCTCATTGCTGTCTGTGATGCATGTTCTCACTCTGTGTTTCCTCTCATTGCTGTCTGTGATGCATGTTCTCACTCTGGGTCTCCTCTCATTGCTGTCTGTGGTGCATGTTCTCACTCTGGGTCTCCTCTCATTGCTGTCTGTCATGCATGTTCTCTTACATGCTTATTATTTCTCTGCAGCGATCCACCAGCTTTGGGAGATTTGACGCTTTCAGACATCAGTCATCAGCACAGCCTGCACGAGAAGACAACTCAGAGAGCAGTGTATGTATAGAGGGGCTCTCTCAAGAACACGTCTGCCTAACTGGACTAACTTTGATACTACAAAAAGAGAAAGAAAGGAAAACCCTCCAGCTGGTGCACTTACTGTATTATGAGCACATACTGGTATTTTCTCAAGTTTAATACTTGAGGTACATAATGTCATCATAACCGAACACAAAATAAGAATGTTAGTTACTTTATATGTAATGTATAGAATATAAGCTGTACATTTTATACAGCGTTTCTTAGTACACAGGAATTGTCTCTAAACTAGACTAGACTAATGGTGCTAAACTGTACCATCCACATAGAAACATACGGTCACTGACACACACGCACACGCACACATGCACACACTGTCATGCACACACAAGCACACACAGTCATACGCACAGACACGCACACAGCAAACACACACACACACAGCACATATAGTAAAACAAAGTATTGCAAGGATAAAATCTACCAGGGTCAAACTGTTTATTTGAACACAATCAGATTAAAACAGTACACAAGCAAGAAATACATGTTTTATTTTGTTTTGTAAACAAAATAAATACCAGACAAGCCTTAGAAAGTAGAAATGTAAACCTTGTTTAAAAGATTATTGTAGCTCCTTAAACTGCTGCTTGAATCAGCTGAGTTCTGTTGTTGCACACAATCAGTGTTAATGAAGCTGACATTTTAAGAATGCTGCTATAATACATAATCTAATCCAGTGATACAAGCACAGCTTGCTGTTAACACAGTGTATTGTATTCCACTCTTGTTCAGGCTGCTGAAGGAGATTGTGAAGCGGAGGCCTGTGATCAGAATCACAACAAACCCTCCAGTAATACAAGCATCAGCAAGAAGATGAGGGCCATTTCTCTGACCATGCGCAAGAAGATGGGCAAAAAGTACAGCAAAGCACTCTCTGAGGAAATGGTAAGATGAAGCAAGGGGTAGTTATAACTGGAGAGAGTCGCGTGGAGCCTGGGGGTCTGGGTGCAATGTGTTATATCTGCTGCTCCTGCTCTATGTTTAGTAACTGGAGAGAGTCGCGTGGAGCCTGGGGGTCTGGGTGCAATGTGTTATATCTGCTGCTCCTGTTCTATGTTTAGTAACTGGAGAGAGTCGCATGGAGCCTGGTCTGGGTGCAATGTGTTATATCTGCTGATCCTGCTCTATGTTTAGATACAGCCCCCCTTCATCATTCCTGTTCTCACTTTTATATTCCTGCTGCCCATTTGGATTTTATGAGACGTCTCAACAGGAACGAAAAGCAATATATTCAAGACATTTATAAAAGAGATTCTTTTAAATGAAGTGTTTTTACTATTTACAGTTTCCATCGGATTTGTCCAGATTTGACAATAGCTTAGATGTTAAGTTGTGTGTAACTAGTTTCCACATTCTTTTTTCAATCAACTCATTACTTACAGATCGCCATTGCCTTGTGCTTTCTGTTTACTGCTGTAGTTCCCTTTTAAGAAATGCTCTTCAAGCAATGCCCCTTGCAATGCCTCGGTAGCGATACAGACACAAGTACAAAAAAATATTACAAGTTCCAATACAAAAGTGGCTTGCTTGCCTTTGTAATGGAGAACACATGTCTTTGGAATTGCCACTTCCCATTTGTGAAATGTAGTCTGTTATCTGTCATAAATGACATTCTATCAACAAACAGAAGGAGAGAAAATGAGAAATAAACGTGCTGCTTGTGTAAAGAGGCATGAAGAAACACCTTCCTCATTTCACATTCAGCAGCAGAAGGGTGTGAGCAGCAGGGCCCCCTTCACTCTTCACAGTACCCCTGAGCTCGCTCAAGCAGTACGCACATGGGTCTCTGGTTTTGCATTAAGCAACAGCTCTGTGGAACTGCTGTCATGTTTTTAGCCCCTTCATCATAATGTGTGCGTGTTTGTGGTTCCACTTTAGCTCAAACCTTTTCTTTATAAGGGAAATGATGCAGCTTGTAAGATCTATAAGGGGATTATTTCTACTTTCCAGACACTAAAGATTTGTTAGAGTTTGTTTATCAGTTTGTTTCACTTTGTAACTGGTAAAAGGGGTCAGTCTAAAAGTATGGCTAGAGCAAGGGTGGCTGTAACCCTGATCCAGCCCTTCAGATCCACAGATAAGCATGATCCCTGCAGCAGATGCCCATCACTGCTGCCATTGTCCTGCAGATAATGCCTGCCTCATCTGGCACACTCGGCTTATTAATAGCATGACGAGGAACCCCCTACAAGTGTGTAGTTATTGGAAAATTCCACTTTGAAAAGGTGCTTTTTTTCTCTTCTATAATACTTTATTGTATGATTCATGATTCAGTTTAAACTCACTGACTCAATCGATTTGGCACAATATCAGAATAGCAGAAATCTGGATTACTGGAGGCATTTCAGACTGCTGTCACCTTTGTCACTGTGCTTCACTATATTTATATCCATTTGCACAAGTACTGCCAGCCATTCAAATTAATTACAACTTCCCACACAGTTAATCTTGCACCAAATGTAATTTCATCTTTCCCAACAGACCAGATAGGGCTGGGTTTTAACACAATAGCTTTGGGACTCTTTATTCAATTCAGACATGTAGCCTTTTTTCATGTGCTGTTAAAGACTGACGGAAAGGAGGGTCCAAGTGAAGGAACAGAAGTGTAAACGGAACCAGTAATAAAATAACATCCAGCAAAGCCATCCTTCTGTCTTGTAGGACATGAATAGCAGGAGCAAGGCTACGTTTAGCTGCATCTCTGAGCTCTAAATACTGGCCAGTCTGTCACTGCGCACGTCTCTGCTGAAACATCCCTCCCTATCACTGCGCACGTCTCTGCTGAAACATCCCTCCCTTATCACTGCGCACGTCTCTGCTGAAACATCCCTCCCTATCACTGCGCACGTCTCTGCTGAAACATCCCTCCCTATCACTGCGCACGTCTCTGCTGAAACATCCCTCCTTATCACTGCGCACGTCTCTGCTGAAACATCCCTCCTTATCACTGCGCACGTCTCTGCTGAAACATCCCTCCTTATCACTGCGCACGTCTCTGCTGAAACATCCCTCCTTATCACTGCGCACGTCTCTGCTGAAACATCCCTCCCTATCACTGCGCACGTCTCTGCTGAAACATCCCTCCTTATCACTGCGCACGTCTCTGCTGAAACATCCCTCCTTATCACTGCACACGTCTCTGCTGAAACATCCCTCCTTATCACTGCGCACGTCTCTGCTGAAACATCCCTCCTTATCACTGCGCACGTCTCTGCTGAAACATCCCTCCTTATCACTGCACACGTCTCTGCTGAAACATCCCTCCTTATCACTGCACACGTCTCTGCTGAAACATCCCTCCTTATCACTGCACACGTCTCTGCTGAAACATCCCTCCTTATCACTGCACACGTCTCTGCTGAAACATCCCTCCCTATCACTGCACACGTCTCTGCTGAAACATCCCTCCTTATCACTGCACACGTCTCTGCTGAAACATCCCTCCCTATCACTGCACACGTCTCTGCTGAAACATCCCTCCTTATCACTGCACACGTCTCTGCTGAAACATCCCTCCTTATCACTGCACACGTCTCTGCTGAAACATCCCTCCTTATCACTGCACACGTCTCTGCTGAAACATCCCTCCTTATCACTGCACACGTCTCTGCTGAAACATCCCTCCTTATCACTGCGCACGTCTCTGCTGAAACATCCCTCCTTATCACTGCACACGTCTCTGCTGAAACATCCCTCCTTATCACTGCGCACGTCTCTGCTGAAACATCCCTCCTTATCACTGCGCACGTCTCTGCTGAAACATCCCTCCCTATCACTGCGCACGTCTCTGCTGAAACATCCCTCCCTATCACTGCACACGTCTCTGCTGAAACATCCCTCCTTATCACTGCGCACGTCTCTGCTGAAACATCCCTCCTTATCACTGCACACGTCTCTGCTGAAACATCCCTCCTTATCACTGCACACGTCTCTGCTGAAACATCCCTCCTTATCACTGCACACGTCTCTGCTGAAACATCCCTCCTTATCACTGCACACGTCTCTGCTGAAACATCCCTCCTTATCACTGCACACGTCTCTGCTGAAACATCCCTCCTTATCACTGCACACGTCTCTGCTGAAACATCCCTCCCTATCACTGCACACGTCTCTGCTGAAACATCCCTCCTTATCACTGCACACGTCTCTGCTGAAACATCCCTCCTTATCACTGCACACGTCTCTGCTGAAACATCCCTCCTTATCACTGCGCACGTCTCTGCTGAAACATCCCTCCTTATCACTGCGCACGTC
The DNA here is from genome assembly GCF_017654505.1 of Polyodon spathula. Lineage (NCBI taxonomy): Eukaryota > Metazoa > Chordata > Actinopteri > Acipenseriformes > Polyodontidae > Polyodon > Polyodon spathula. Next base: position 8,680,174 of record NC_054542.1, read on the forward strand.
TCTGCTGAAACATCCCTCCTTATCACTGCACACGTCTCTGCTGAAACATCCCTCCTTATCACTGCGCACGTCTCTGCTGAAACATCCCTCCTTATCACTGCACACGTCTCTGCTGAAACATCCCTCCCTATCACTGCACACGTCTCTGCTGAAACATCCCTCCTTATCACTGCGCACGTCTCTGCTGAAACATCCCTCCTTATCACTGCACACGTCTCTGCTGAAACATCCCTCCCTATCACTGCACACGTCTCTGCTGAAACATCCCTCCTTATCACTGCGCACGTCTCTGCTGAAACATCCCTCCTTATCACTGCACACGTCTCTGCTGAAACATCCCTCCTTATCACTGCACACGTCTTTGGTCTGTGCAGACCTGTGCTCAGGGCTTGTCTTCCTGTACTGAACCACAGCAAAGGTTTAATCTAAACAGGTCACTGACACAAACCGAGGGCCAGCAGTGTTAACACTTAGTTTAGTTTCTTCACTTTGTGTCCCCAGGCAGGGCTAGCACAGGTACATCTCAATAGTGCAGCACTAATACAAAGAGAGACCGAACTAAACTCAATAAAAAATAATAACAATAACAATATTTCCAAACAGTTACTATACATCCAAAAATGCTATATAATCTCCCATGGAGTTCTGGTTTTGTAAATTTAACATACAACATGAGTAAATTACCCTAGGATTAAATGATGGTGTTGGCACCAATAGCGATTCGTTGCTAACCGATTCAAAACTGATACAGGGCTGTTTTGTATCCTGATAACACATCTTCATCAAACTCAAATTCAGATGGTTTATTTAATCTTTTCAAAACTGAATTGTCATCGCGGGAGTAATTTAGAGCCGCTGCTGCATTTTCAATGTGTGTGGAGCAGTGCTGTGTTAATAACCATTGTGTTAAAATTCATTCTCATATTCATAATTGCTGTTAGAGCCGCTGCTGCATTTCCAATGTGTGCCGGGGTGCTTTGTTAATTTAGTGTGTAGGTTAGTTTATTAGCGTTAGCTTCTCAGTTAGTTTATTATTATACTTTATTAACATATGTTAGTTTATTATTATACTTTATTAACATATGTTTGCCAATTGCTGTTCTCTTACTTATTCTGAGCATTTCATATGCTGATGCACAAGTCTCATGATATAAGTAATAAATACATTTGTATTAATTGATTCATATTGTGATTGGCCTCGACACATTGTCCCTGTGGTCAACTCTGTCTAAGAGAACACTTTGCTTGCTTCCCGAGGGGTGTTCTTTTAGGCAGAGGCTTCTTACTTATAACTGCATCCCTGCACAATGATACACACACAATATGAGAATACATAACTGCCTGAGTATCTCCCTGTATCCCTGCACAATGATACACAATATGAGAATCCATTACTGCCTGAGTATCTCCCTGCATCCCTGCACAATGATACACAATATGAGAATCCATTACTGCCTGAGTATCTCCCTGCATCCCTGCACAATGATACACACAATATGAGAATCCATTACTGCCTGAGTATCTCCCTGCATCCCTGCACAATGATACACAATATGAGAATCCATTACTGCCTGAGTATCTCCCTGCATCCCTGCACAATGATACACACAATATGAGAATCCATTACTGCCTGAGTATCTCCCTGCATCCCTGCACAATGATACACACTATGAGAATCCATTACTGCCTGAGTATCTTCCCATACCCATTGAATGCTTATTTTCTTGATGTCAAATATACTGAACACTGTGCAGCAAAGGGTTGATAAAAGGAGTATTATTTAGCTTGTGCTGCTTGTGTCCCCATCAGTGTGAAGACACAGAGCGAGACTGCAGGACCCACGAGGGCGATCACGAGCTCGGCCAGCACTCCGACGAAGCCCCTCTGAAAGCCTGCGACTCCATGGAAAGCCTGTACAGCGGGAGGAGTTCCTCCAGTAAGTGATCAAACACACGTTGTGAAATGAACTAATAAAGGGATGTTTGCAATATTTGTAAATGGCGTCTTCCCTTTGTGTTGATAGGAGGTAAGACTCCAGGTTTTGGTTTGCTTTGTGTTGATAGCAGGTAAGACTCTGGGTTTTGGTTTGCTTTGTGTTGATAGCAGGTAAGACTCTAGGTTTTGGTTTGCTTTGTGTTGATAGCAGGTAAGATTCTGGGTTTTGGTTTGTTTTGTGTTGATAGCAGGTAAGACTCTGGGTTTTGGTTTGCTTTGTGTTGATAGCAGGTAAGACTCTGGGTTTTGGTTTGCTTTGTGTTGATAGCAGGTAAGAATCTGGGTTTTGGTTTGCTTTGTGTTGATAGCAGGTAAGACTCTTGGTTTTGGTTTGCTTTGTGTTGATAGCAGGTAAGACTCTGGGTTTTGGTTTGCTTTGTGTTGATAGCAGGTAAGACTCTGGGTTTTGGTTTGCTTTGTGTTGATAGCAGGTAAGACTCTGGGTTTTGGTTTGCTTTGTGTTGATAGCAGGTAAGACTCTGGGTTTTGGTTTGCTTTGTGTTGATAGCAGGTAAGATTCTGGGTTTTGGTTTGTTTTGTGTTGATAGCAGGTAAGACTCTAGTTTTTGGTTTGCTTTGTGTTGATAGCAGGTAAGACTCTGGGTTTTGGTTTGCTTTGTGTTGATAGCAGGTAAGACTCTAGGTTTTGGTTTGCTTTGTGTTGATAGCAGGTAAGACTCTTGGTTTTGGTTTGCTTTGTGTTGATAGCAGGTAAGACTCTGGGTTTTGGTTTGCTTTGTGTTGATAGCAGGTAAGACTCTGGGTTCTGGTTTGCTTTGTGTTGATAGCAGGTAAGACTCTGGGTTTCGGTTTGCTTTGTTTTGATATCAGGTAAGACTCTGGGTTTTAGTTTGCTTTGTCTTGATAGCAGGTATGACTCTTGTTCATTTTGAACTGTGACAAAACAGCCAACAGTTTCTGCAAACCCTGGAGGAACAAAATGAAGAAGGTCCAAGCCAGGCATCCTGCAGCCACTCCTATGTATAGTCACAGCACCACCATCCCGGCACATACAGTATGGATCAAATGAATGATTAAAACACAGTCATTGTCCATTGTTCCTTTCAGATATTTAGTAATGACTGTAGACTGACGGGTACGTTTTTGGTTTATCTAACAAAGGGGAACTCACAAGAAATCTATATATTGAAAGTGTTTCTCAATCCCAGGCTCTGTGGTGTTGAAAATGTCACGTGAGAACTTGCTCTGTGGAGATGCGACTGTCACTTCTCTTTTCTGATGCTAAGAAATTTGAATCTGTGTGAAAAGCAACAGCAGGTCTGCTGAAGCCTACAGGACCTCCAGAGAGCCCTTGATTCACAAAGCTCATTGGTTATTTAAAGAGTGCTGAGGAATAAAACCGGTGTTTAGATAGGTAGCAGTGGAACTCATCCAGAACTTCTAGAACTGTTCCTTAACAGTCTGGAAAACTTCTGTGAACAGACTTGAGAACAAAACAAAAAATATTCCCATTAGCATGGAGTAGTGATTCGCTTAATGACACTTATATAATGTTGTTGTGCATGGTCTATTCTTCTTGCGTGACCTCTATGAACATGCTGTGAGAGGTCTTGTCCGGGGCTGAGTGGTCATTGTTCACTTTGTCCAGGTGGGGTCACCAGTGGCTCGGATAGATCCAGTAACCGTGACAGCATTCGACTGGAAGAGGACGTGCCGTACCCCGGGCCCTTCTGTGGGAGCTGCCGAGTTCACACTGACTTCATCCCCAGCCCGTATGACAGCGACTCCCTCAAACTCAAGGTAAAGGACAGGGGCTGGACACCTCCAACCATTCACACAGGGGGCTGCCTTCTCAAAGCTCTTTACTGCATTTCGGCATGCCACAAAGGACAAGCACACAATGCAGTTACCAGACTTCATTCACGAGCTTCACTGATATCACAAAGGACAAGCACACAATGCAGTTACCAGACTTCATTCACGAGCTTCACTGATATCACAAAGGACAAGCACACAATGCAGTTACCAGACTTCATTCACGAGCTTCACTGATATCACAAAGGACAAGCACACAATGCAGTTACCAGACTTCATTCACGAGCTTCACTGATATCACAAAGGACAAGCACACAATGCAGTTACCAGACTTCATTCAGGAGCTTCACTGATATCACAAAGGACAAGCACACAATGCAGTTACCAGACTTCATTCAGGAGCTTCACTGATATCACAAAGGACAAGCACACAATGCAGTTACCAGACTTCATTCAGGAGCTTCACTGATATCACAAAGGACAAGCACACAATGCAGTTACCAGACTTCATTCAGGAGCTTCACTGATATCACAAAGGACAAGCACACAATGCAGTTACCAGACTTCATTCACGAGCTTCACTGATATCACAAAGGACAAGCACACAATGCAGTTACCAGACTTCATTCACGAGCTTCACTGATATCACAAAGGACAAGCACACAATGCAGTTACCAGACTTCATTCAGGAGCTTCACTGATATCACAAAGGACAAGCACACAATGCAGTTACCAGACTTCATTCAGGAGCTTCACTGATATCACAAAGGACAAGCACACAATGCAGTTACCAGACTTCATTCAGGAGCTTCACTGATATCACAAAGGACAAGCACACAGTGTAGAAACTTAAACTGTAAATTAGGGACACCATGGGAAAATGTTTTCATTGGTTGGATATGGACATTCCTTTTGAAAATGTTTTCATTGGTTGGATAGGGACATTCCTTTTGAAAATGTTTTCATTGGTTGGATAGGGACATTCCTTTTGAAAATGTTTTCATTGGTTGGATAGGGACATTCCTTTTGAAAATGTTTTCATTGGTTGGATAGGGACATTCCTTTTGAAAATGTTTTCATTGGTTGGATATGGACATTCCTTTTGAAAATGTTTTCATTGGTTGGATAGGGACATTCCTTTTGAAAATGTTTTCATTGGTTGGATAGGGACATTCCTTTTGAAAATGTTTTCATTGGTTGGATAGGGACATTCCTTTTGAAAATGTTTTCATTGGTTGGATATGGACATTCCTTTTGAAAATGTTTTCATTGGTTGGATAGGGACATTCCTTTTGAAAATGTTTTCATTGGTTGGATATGGACATTCCTTTTGAAAATGTTTTCATTGGTTGGATAGGGACATTCCTTTTGAAAATGTTTTCATTGGTTGGATAGGGACATTCCTTTTGAAAATGTTTTCATTGGTTGGATATGGACATTCCTTTTGAAAATGTTTTCATTGGTTGGATAGGGACATTCCTTTTGAAAATGTTTTCATTGGTTGGATAGGGACATTCCTTTTGAAAATGTTTTCATTGGTTGGATAGGGACATTCCTTTTGAAAATGTTTTCATTGGTTGGATAGGGACATTCCTTTTGAAAATGTTTGCCTCATTGCCTTTCCAGTTTAAACCAGGAAATGAAAAAAACATGGTAAACTGTGGTAAATGCATAGAATAACCATGGAAGAAGCAGGGAAAACTGTAACATGTACCATGCACATTTACAGTGGTAAACCTGTATAAGTCTTCTTCTTCTTCTTCTTCTTCTTCTTCTTCTTCTTCTTCTTCTTCTTCTTCTTCTTCTTCTTCCACACTTTGCTCTCAATATGTCACCAGGAGCACTTGATGGAAATTACAGCCTTGTTATGTACTCATGTTTATTTTTAGTAATAGTAGTTATTATTTTGCTAATTCCAGAAAGGAGATGTTATTGAAATAATCAGCAAGCCTCCGATGGGAACGTGGACAGGCATGCTCCACAACAAAGTGGGCAGCTTCAAATTCATATACGTGGACGTGATTCACCAGGAAGAGGAGGTGGAGCAGGAGAGGAAGATCCGACCGCACAGGCGAAGCAGGAGGCCCCGGCCCAAAACCCTGCTGGAACTGCTAGAGCGACTGGACCTGAAGGTGAGTGAGAGAGCAACGCCTATACTGCACCTTAATAATGCTGCTGCTGCTGCTGCTGGAACCTGACAACTGCTTTGTCTTTTAATATGGTGCAGCCCTTTCCGAGAGATCTTTTAATTTAATATATATAATTTATAAATATATAATTTATATATATACAAATACATAAATAACGTCAACACTCTAAAGCAGTTAAATATTAGGTGCTTTTTCCTGCTGAAGTTTCTCAAAGTCTACAAAGTTCATATTTAATGATGACGTTTTTTTAAATAATGATCTTTGTGTGTCCTAGTTTTCAAAGATTGTGTTGAAATGTGTACTAATGTAAAGCACATAGTGGAGGATACCTTTGTTTACCTTGTCACTGCTCTTTTGAATAAGTTTTCAATGCAGTACATGAGCATGGAGCAGTGGCTCAGTGAATGAGATGACCGTCCCCTCAAACAAGCTCTACTCTAAGTACAGAAATGACACTAGCAGTGAAAGATTAAAGAGAGGCTAGACGCCACCCCTGTGTGATAGCAAGGGTAGGTTTAGCGGAGAGGGAGCAGTACTGTGAAGGAGACTTCATGTCAATCTCAAGAGGTGGGGTAGGCCTGCAGTATACAGGGCTTTCACTTTAGTTTCCTTGGAAACCATGAGCACCAAACTTGCATCATTACAGTGTAAGTGAATGAATACGCTGGAAGCTGCTGACCCCAATTCTGTGCCCTTCCTGTAAGCGATTTATCATGTCAAGCGAGAAAAACAAAAACAAAAGATTTCTCAACAACGACAACAACAATTCACATTTCTATAGCACCCTTCTTCACAAGGTTCCCAAAGCATTTCATACACACACAAAATGAAACCATTCAATTAGAGTCGAATACAGAAGCTTAACATAGCATACTGAGCACATGCTTCGATGAGTAACTTTTGAGCAACATTACATGAAAGCGTGATGTTTTATATTCACCTGCTCGCCAATGAACAGTAACATTACAATTGCTTGTTATAAGATATTACAAAGTCACAACCTGTGTGAAATTGAACAGACTAATGGGCTGACTGATGCGTGCTGCTTGACTAGGACTATGGCTCAGTATTGTAATATTAGACCAGGCACTGCGCTGGTAAATGCAGTGTCGTTCTCAACAGGAATACGCCTCGTCTCTCCTCCTCAATGGCTACCAGACCGTGGAGGACCTGAAGGAGCTGAAAGAGAAGCACCTGATTGAGCTCAACGTGTCCGACCTCGAGCACAGAACCAGGCTGCTCGCTGCAATAGAGAACCTGGCAGGGACAGAGCGTGAGTACAGCTGAGCAGTAGTGAGCACCAGGCTCCGTGTGACACTGGAGTGAGAGTACAGCTGAGCAGCAGTGAGCACCAGGCTCCGTGTGACACTGGAGTGAGAGTACAGCTGAGCAGCAGTGAGCACCAGGCTCCGTATGACACTGGAGTGAGAGTACAGCTGAGCAGCAGTGAGCACCAGGCTCCGTGTGACACTGGAGTGAGAGTACAGCTGAGCAGCAGTGAGCACCAGGCTCCGTGTGACACTGGAGTGAGAGTACAGCTGAGCAGCAGTGAGCACCAGGCTCCGTGTGACACTGGAGTGAGAGTACAGCTGAGCAGCAGTGAGCACCAGGCTCCGTGTGACACTGGAGTGAGAGTACAGCTGAGCAGCAGTGAGCACCAGGCTCCGTGTGACACTGGAGTGAGAGTACAGCTGAGCAGCAGTGAGCACCAGGCTCCGTGTGACACTGGAGTGAGAGTACAGCTGAGCAGCAGTGAGCACCAGGCTCCGTGTGACACTGGAGTGAGAGTACAGCTGAGCAGCAGTGAGCACCAGGCTCCGTGTGACACTGGAGTGAGAGTACAGCTGAGCAGCAGTGAGCACCAGGCTCCGTGTGACACTGGAGTGAGAGTACAGCTGAGCAGCAGTGAGCACCAGGCTCCGTGTGACACTGGAGTGAGAGTACAGCTGAGCAGCAGTGAGCACCAGGCTCCGTGTGACACTGGAGTGAGAGTACAGCTGAGCAGCAGTGAGCACCAGGCTCCGTGTGACACTGGAGTGAGAGTACAGCTGAGCAGCAGTGAGCACCAGGCTCCGTGTGACACTGGAGTGAGAGTACAGCTGAGCAGCAGTGAGCACCAGGCTCCGTGTGACACTGGAGTGAGAGTACAGCTGAGCAGCAGTGAGCACCAGGCTCTGTGTGACACTGGAGTGAGAGTACAGCTGAGCAGCAGTGAGCACCAGGCTCCGTGTGTAGTCAATGTTTAGCACATTTACTTTTTTAAGTTTTATTTTGACTTTTGTACTAATTTAGCAAACAGACTCTACTGTCAGCCTGCAGCCTCTGCACCATATTGACAGTGTTAAGGCGGGTGTTTGCAATGTTTTGTCCAAACACAGGACTAAATATACACTTCACATACACAATCCCATGCTGATTTTAATCATTCACATTGATGGTAATTGCTCGTGGTAACGGAAATGAAAGTGTATATTTGGTAGTTTGGTGGTTTCAATGAATACATACATTTTTTTTTTTTGCTGATGGTATCGTTCAGATCAGTATATCTTGATTTTGATACCTGCAGCACTTAAGGTACAGTTTCATGGGCACAGATAACAGATTCCAGTTGCTCTTTCTGCAGTGTAGAGAATGCGATGATAAATCTTTTTATCTCAACCAGGATAAAAAAATAACTTCTGTACTTTTCACTTCCTTTCATTGCACTGACTCACATTCTGTATGAAAATTTAATGTTTTAATCTTACTGCTGATCTAATTCATTTGTGATTTTTACCATATAGAGGTTTTCATACAGAGTTGTGGAACTTCAGAGCTAAAGAAGTGTAGGTTTCAACACCTCTCTGTATATTCATGTGATGACAGCAGGCTGAGACGTTACTGTTCTCTGTATATTCATGACAGCAGGCTGAGACGTTACTGTACTCTCTGTATATTCATGTGATGACAGCAGGCTGAGACGTTACTGTACCTCTCTGTATATTCATGTGATGACAGCAGGCTGAGACGTTACTGTACCTCTCTGTATATTCATGTGATGACAGCAGGCTGAGACGTTACTGTACCTCTCTGAGACGTATATTCATGTGATGACAGCAGGCTGAGACGTTACTGTACCTCTCTGTATATTCATGTGATGACAGCAGGCTGAGACGTTACTGTACCTCTCTGTATATTCATGTGATGACAGCAGGCTGAGACGTTACTGTACCTCTCTGTATATTCATGTGATGACAGCAGGCTGAGACGTTACTGTACCTCTCTGTATATTCATGTGATGACAGCAGGCTGAGACGTTACTGTACCTCTCTGTATATTCATGTGATGACAGCAGGCTGAGACGTTACTGTACCTCTCTGTATATTCATGTGATGACAGCAGGCTGAGACGTTACTG